>NW_026988894.1:0-159047 GCF_030222135.1 Aotus nancymaae | reverse complement strand
CCCTAGGCCGGTATTGGGCTGAAAACGCCTGTTTTGAAACTCTGCACAGAAAGGGTTTGCAGACTGCTGAATCCACACACGGTTTAACTCTGGAAGTTGAGTGCACACATTGACAACCGTTCTGTTAGATAGCTGCGTTTTGGATTTAGAAGCAGAGATTTCCCTGTGCTTTCTGCTGTTTCTTCCCTAGGCCGGTATTGGGCTGAAAACGCCTGTTTTGAAACTCTGCACAGAAAGGGGTTTGCAGACTGCTGAATCCACACACGGGTTTAAACTCTGGAAGTTGAGTGCACACATTGACAACCGTTCTGTTAGATAGCTGCGTTTTGGATTTAGAAGCAGAGATTTCCCTGTGCTTTCTGCTGTTTCTTCCTAGGCCGGTATTGGGCTGAAAACGCCTGTTTTGAAACTCTGCACAGAAAGGGTTTGCAGACTGCTGAATCCACACACGGGTTTAACTCTGGAAGTTGAGTGCACACATTGACAACCGTTCTGTTAGATAGCTGCGTTTTGGATTTAGAAGCAGAGATTTCCCTGTGCTTTCTGCTGTTTCTTCCATAGGCCGGTATTGGGCTGAAAACGCCTGTTTTGAAACTCTGCACAGAAAGGGTTTGCAGACTGCTGAATCCACACACGGGTTTAACTCTGGAAGTTGAGTGCACACATTGACAACCGTTCTGTTAGATAGCTGCGTTTTGGATTTAGAAGCAGAGATTTCCCTGTGCTTTCTGCTGTTTCTTCCCTAGGCCGGTATTGGGCTGAAAACGCCTGTTTTGAAACTCTGCACAGAAAGGGTTTGCAGACTGCTGAATCCACACACGGGTTTAACTCTGGAAGTTGAGTGCACACATTGACAACCGTTCTGTTAGATAGCTGCGTTTTGGATTTAGAAGCAGAGATTTCCCTGTGCTTTCTGCTGTTTCTTCCCTAGGCCGGTATTGGGCTGAAAACGCCTGTTTTGAAACTCTGCACAGAAAGGGTTTGCAGACTGCTGAATCCACACACGGGTTTAACTCTGGAAGTTGAGTGCACACATTGACAACCGTTCTGTTAGATAGCTGCGTTTTGGATTTAGAAGCAGAGATTTCCCTGTGCTTTCTGCTGTTTCTTCCCTAGGCCGGTATTGGGCTGAAAACGCCTGTTTTGAAACTCTGCACAGAAAGGGTTTGCAGACTGCTGGAATCCACACACGGGTTTAACTCTGGAAGTTGAGTGCACACATTGACAACCGTTCTGTTAGATAGCTGCGTTTTGGATTAGAAGCAGAGATTTCCCTGTGCTTTCTGCTGTTTCTTCCATAGGCCGGTATTGGGCTGAAAACGCCTGTTTTGAAACTCTGCACAGAAAGGGTTTGCAGACTGCTGAATCCACACACGGGTTTAACTCTGGAAGTTGAGTGCACACATTGACAACCGTTCTGTTAGATAGCTGCGTTTTGGATTTAGAAGCAGATATTTCCCTGTGCTTTCTGCTGTTTCTTCCATAGGCCGGTATTGGGCTGAAAACGCCTGTTTTGAAACTCTGCACAGAAAGGGTTTGCAGACTGCTGAATCCACACACGGGTTTAACTCTGGAAGTTGAGTGCACACATTGACAACCGTTCTGTTAGATAGCTGCGTTTTGGATTTAGAAGCAGAGATTTCCCTGTGCTTTCTGCTGTTTCTTCCATAGGCCGGTATTGGGCTGAAAACGCCTGTTTTTGAAACTCTGCACAGAAAGGGTTTGCAGACTGCTGAATCCACACACGGGTTTAACTCTGGAAGTTGAGTGCACACATTGACAACCGTTCTGTTAGATAGCTGCGTTTTGGATTTAGAAGCAGATATTTCCCTGTGCTTTCTGCTGTTTCTTCCATAGGCCGGTATTGGGCTGAAAACGCCTGTTTTGAAACTCTGCACAGAAAGGGTTTGCAGACTGCTGAATCCACACACGGGTTTAACTCTGGAAGTTGAGTGCACACATTGACAACCGTTCTGTTAGATAGCTGCGTTTTGGATTTAGAAGCAGATATTTCCCTGTGCTTTCTGCTGTTTCTTCCCTAGGCCGGTAATTGGGCTGAAAACGCCTGTTTTGAAACTCTGCACAGAAAGGGTTTGCAGACTGCTGAATCCACACACGGGTTTAACTCTGGAAGTTGAGTGCACACATTGACAACCGTTCTGTTAGATAGCTGCGTTTTGGATTTAGAAGCAGATATTTCCCTGTGCTTTCTGCTGTTTCTTCCATAGGCCGGTATTGGGCTGAAAACGCCTGTTTTGAAACTCTGCACAGAAAGGGTTTGCAGACTGCTGAATCCACACACGGGTTTAACTCTGGAAGTTGAGTGCACACATTGACAACCGTTCTGTTAGATAGCTGCGTTTTGGATTTAGAAGCAGAGATTTCCCTGTGCTTTCTGCTGTTTCTTCCATAGGCCGGTATTGGGCTGAAAACGCCTGTTTTGAAACTCTGCACAGAAAGGGTTTGCAGACTGCTGAATCCACACACGGGTTTAACTCTGGAAGTTGAGTGCACACATTGACAACCGTTCTGTTAGATAGCTGCGTTTTGGATTTAGAAGCAGAGATTTCCCTGTGCTTTCTGCTGTTTCTTCCATAGGCCGGTATTGGGCTGAAAACGCCTGTTTTGAAACTCTGCACAGAAAGGGTTTGCAGACTGCTGAATCCACACACGGGTTTAACTCTGGAAGTTGAGTGCACACATTGACAACCGTTCTGTTAGATAGCTGCGTTTTGGATTTAGAAGCAGAGATTTCCCTGTGCTTTCTGCTGTTTCTTCCATAGGCCGGTATTGGGCTGAAAACGCCTGTTTTGAAACTCTGCACAGAAAGGGTTTGCAGACTGCTGAATCCACACACGGGTTTAACTCTGGAAGTTGAGTGCACACATTGACAACCGTTCTGTTAGATAGCTGCGTTTTGGATTTAGAAGCAGATATTTCCCCTGTGCTTTCTGCTGTTTCTTCCCTAGGCCGGTATTGGGCTGAAAACGCCTGTTTTGAAACTCTGCACAGAAAGGGTTTGCAGACTGCTGAATCCACACACGGTTTAACTCTGGAAGTTGAGTGCACACATTGACAACCGTTCTGTTAGATAGCTGCGTTTTGGATTAGAAGCAGAGATTTCCCTGTGCTTTCTGCTGTTTCTTCCATAGGCCGGTATTGGGCTGAAAACGCCTGTTTTGAAACTCTGCACCGAAAGGGTTTGCAGACTGCTGAATCCACACACGGGTTTAACTCTGGAAGTTGAGTGCACACATTGACAACCGTTCTGTTAGATAGCTGCGTTTTGGATTTAGAAGCAGATATTTCCCTGTGCTTTCTGCTGTTTCTTCCCTAGGCCGGTATTGGGCTGAAAACGCCTGTTTTGAAACTCTGCACAGAAAGGGTTTGCAGACTGCTGAATCCACACACGGGTTTAACTCTGGAAGTTGAGTGCACACATTGACAACCGTTCTGTTAGATAGCTGCGTTTTGGATTTAGAAGCAGATATTTCCCTGTGCTTTCTGCTGTTTCTTCCATAGGCCGGTATTGGGCTGAAAACGCCTGTTTTGAAACTCGGCACAGAAAGGGTTTGCAGACTGCTGAATCCACACACGGGTTTAACCTCTGGAAGTTGAGTGCACACATTGACAACCGTTCTGTTAGATAGCTGCGTTTTGGATTTAGAAGCAGATATTTCCCTGTGCTTTCTGCTGTTTCTTCCATAGGCCGGTATTGGGCTGAAAACGCCTGTTTTGAAATTCTGCACAGAAAGTGTTTGCAGACTGCTGAATCCACACACGGGTTTAACTCTGGAAGTTGAGTGCACACATTGACAACCATTCTGTTAGATAGCTGCGTTTTGGATTTAGAAGCAGATATTTCCCTGTGCTTTCTGCTGTTTCTTCCATAGGCCGGTATTGGGCTGAAAACGCCTGTTTTGAAACTCGGCACAGAAAGGGTTTGCAGACTGCTGAATCCACACACGGGTTTAACTCTGGAAGTTGAGTGCACACATTGACAACCGTTCTGTTAGATAGCTGCGTTTTGGATTTAGAAGCAGATATTTCCCTGTGCTTTCTGCTGTTTCTTCCATAGGCCGGTATTGGGCTGAAAACGCCTGTTTTGAAACTCTGCACAGAAAGGGTTTGCAGACTGCTGAATCCACACACGGGTTTAACTCTGGCAGTTGAGTGCACACATTGACAACCGTTCTGTTAGATAGCTGCGTTTTGGATTTAGAAGCAGAGATTTCCCTGTGCTTTCTGCTGTTTCTTCCATAGGCCGGTATTGGGCTGAAAACGCCTGTTTTGAAACTCTGCACCGAAAGGGTTTGCAGACTGCTGAATCCACACACGGGTTTAACTCTGGAAGTTGAGTGCACACATTGACAACCGTTCTGTTAGATAGCTGCGTTTTGGATTTAGAAGCAGATATTTCCCTGTGCTTTCTGCTGTTTCTTCCATAGGCCGGTATTGGGCTGAAAACGCCTGTTTTGAAACTCTGCACAGAAAGGGTTTGCAGACTGCTGAATCCACACACGGGTTTAACTCTGGAAGTTGAGTGCACACATTGACAACCGTTCTGTTAGATAGCTGCGTTTTGGATTTAGAAGCAGAGATTTCCCTGTGCTTTCCGCTGTTTCTTCCATAGGCCGGTATTGGGCTGAAAACGCCTTTTTTGAAACTCTGCACAGAAAGGTTTTGCAGACTGCTGAATCCACACACTGGTTTAACTCTGGAAGTTGAGTGCACACATTGACAACCGTTCTGTTAGATAGCTGCGTTTTGGATTTAGAAGCAGATATTTCCCTGTGCTTTCTGCTGTTTCTTCCATAGGGCCGGTATTGGGCTGAAAACGCCTGTTTTGAAACTCTGCACAGAAAGGGTTTGCAGACTGCTGAATCCCACACACGGGTTTAACTCTGGAAGTTGAGTGCACACATTGACAACCGTTCTGTTAGATAGCTGCGTTTTGGATTTAGAAGCAGATATTTCCCTGTGCTTTCTGCTGTTTCTTCCATAGGCCGGTATTGGGCTGAAAACGCCTGTTTTGAAACTCTGCACAGAAAGGGTTTGCAGACTGCTGAATCCACACACGGGTTTAACTCTGGAAGTTGAGTGCACACATTGACAACCGTTCTGTTAGATAGCTGCGTTTTGGATTTAGAAGCAGATATTTCCCTGTGCTTTCTGCTGTTTCTTCCATAGGCCGGTATTGGGCTGAAAACGCCTGTTTTGAAACTCTGCACAGAAAGGGTTTGCAGACTGCTGAATCCACACACGGGTTTAACTCTGGAATTTGAGTGCACACATTGACAACCGTTCTGTTAGATAGCTGCGTTTTCGATTTAGAAGCAGATATTTCCCTGTGCTTTCTGCTGTTTCTTCCATAGGCCGGTATTGGGCTGAAAACGCCTGTCTTGAAACTCTGCACAGAAAGGGTTTGCAGACTGCTGAATCCACACACCGGGTTTAACTCTGGAAGTTGAGTGCACACATTGACAACCGTTCTGTTAGATAGCTGCGTTTTGGATTTAGAAGCAGATATTTCCCTGTGCTTTCTGCTGTTTCTTCCATAGGCCGGTATTGGGCTGAAAACGCCTGTTTTGAAACTCTGCACAGAAAGGGTTTGCAGACTGCTGAATCCACACACGGGTTTAACTCTGGAAGTTGAGTGCACACATTGACAACCGTTCTGTTAGATAGCTGCGTTTTGGATTTAGAAGCAGAGATTTCCCTGTGCTTTCTGCTGTTTCTTCCATAGGCCGGTATTGGGCTGAAAACGCCTGTTTTGAAACTCTGCACAGAAAGGGTTTGCAGACTGCTGAATCCACACACGGGTTTAACTCTGGAAGTTGAGTGCACACATTGACAACCGTTCTGTTAGATAGCTGCGTTTTGGATTTAGAAGCAGAGATTTCCCTGTGCTTTCTGCTGTTTCTTCCATAGGCCGGTATTGGGCTGAAAACGCCTGTTTTGAAACTCTGCACAGAAAGGGTTTGCAGACTGCTGAATCCACACACGGGTTTAACTCTGGAAGTTGAGTGCACACATTGACAACCGTTCTGTTAGATAGCTGCGTTTTGGATTTAGAAGCAGATATTTCCCTGTGCTTTCTGCTGTTTCTTCCATAGGCCGGTATTGGGCTGAAAACGCCTGTTTTGAAACTCTGCACAGAAAGGGTTTGCAGACTGCTGAATCCACACACGGGTTTAACTCTGGAAGTTGAGTGCACACATTGACAACCGTTCTGTTAGATAGCTGCGTTTTGGATTTAGAAGCAGATATTTCCCTGTGCTTTCTGCTGTTTCTTCCATAGGCCGGTATTGGGCTGAAAACGCCTGTTTTGAAACTCTGCACAGAAAGGGTTTGCAGACTGCTGAATCCACACACGGGTTTAACTCTGGAAGTTGAGTGCACACATTGACAACCGTTCTGTTAGATAGCTGCGTTTTGGATTTAGAAGCAGAGATTTCCCTGTGCTTTCTGCTGTTTCTTCCATAGGCCAGTATTGGGCTGAAAACGCCTGTTTTGAAACTCTGCACAGAAAGGGTTTGCAGACTGCTGAATCCACACACGGGTTTAACTCTGGAAGTTGAGTGCACACATTGACAACCGTTCTGTTAGATAGCTGCGTTTTGGATTTAGAAGCAGAGATTTCCCTGTGCTTTCTGCTGTTTCTTCCATAGGCCGGTATTGGGCTGAAAACGCCTGTTTTGAAACTCTGCACAGAAAGGGTTTGCAGACTGCTGAATCCACACACGGGTTTAACTCTGGAAGTTGAGTGCACACATTGACAACCGTTCTGTTAGATAGCTGCGTTTTGGATTTAGAAGCAGAGATTTCCCTGTGCTTTCTGCTGTTTCTTCCATAGGCCGGTATTGGGCTGAAAACGCCTGTTTTGAAACTCTGCACAGAAAGGGTTTGCAGACTGCTGAATCCACACACGGGTTTAACTCTGGAAGTTGAGTGCACACATTGACAACCGTTCTGTTAGATAGCTGCGTTTGGATTTAGAAGCAGATATTTCCCTGTGCTTTCTGCTGTTTCTTCCATAGGCCGGTATTGGGCTGAAAACGCCTGTTTTGAAACTCTGCACAGAAAGGGTTTGCAGACTGCTGAATCCACACACGGGTTTAACTCTGGAAGTTGAGTGCACACATTGACAACCGTTCTGTTAGATAGCTGCGTTTTGGATTTAGAAGCAGAGATTTCCCTGTGCTTTCTGCTGTTTCTTCCCTAGGCCGGTATTGGGCTGAAAACGCCTGTTTTGAAACTCTGCACAGAAAGGGTTTGCAGACTGCTGAATCCACACACGGGTTTAACTCTGGAAGTTGAGTGCACACATTGACAACCGTTCTGTTAGATAGCTGCGTTTTGGATTTAGAAGCAGATATTTCCCTGTGCTTTCTGCTGTTTCTTCCATAGGCCGGTATTGGGCTGAAAACGCCTGTTTTGAAACTCTGCACCGAAAGGGTTTGCAGACTGCTGAATCCACACACGGGTTTAACTCTGGAAGTTGAGTGCACACATTGACAACCGTTCTGTTAGATAGCTGCGTTTTGGATTTAGAAGCAGATATTTCCCTGTGCTTTCTGCTGTTTCTTCCATAGGCCGGTATTGGGCTGAAAACGCCTGTTTTGAAACTCTGCACAGAAAGGGTTTGCAGACTGCTGAATCCACACACGGGTTTAACTCTGGAAGTTGAGTGCACACATTGACAACCGTTCTGTTAGATAGCTGCGTTTTGGATTTAGAAGCAGAGATTTCCCTGTGCTTTCTGCTGTTTCTTCCCTAGGCCGGTATTGGGCTGAAAACGCCTGTTTTGAAACTCTGCACAGAAAGGGTTTGCAGACTGCTGAATCCACACACGGGTTTAACTCTGGAAGTTGAGTGCACACATTGACAACCGTTCTGTTAGATAGCTGCGTTTTGGATTTAGAAGCAGATATTTCCCTGTGCTTTCTGCTGTTTCTTCCATAGGCCGGTATTGGGCTGAAAACGCCTGTTTTGAAACTCTGCACAGAAAGGATTTGCAGACTGCTGAATCCACACACGGGTTTAACTCTGGAAGTTGAGTGCACACATTGACAACCGTTCTGTTAGATAGCTGCGTTTTGGATTTAGAAGCAGATATTTCCCTGTGCTTTCTGCTGTTTCTTCCATAGGCCGGTATTGGGCTGAAAACGCCTGTTTTGAAACTCTGCACAGAAAGGGTTTGCAGACTGCTGAATCCACACACGGGTTTAACTCTGGAAGTTGAGTGCACACATTGACAACCGTTCTGTTAGATAGCTGCGTTTTGGATTTAGAAGCAGATATTTCCCTGTGCTTTCTGCTGTTTCTTCCATAGGCCGGTATTGGGCTGAAAACGCCTGTTTTGAAACTCTGCACAGAAAGGGTTTGCAGACTGCTGAATCCACACACGGGTTTAACTCTGGAAGTTGAGTGCACACATTGACAACCGTTCTGTTAGATAGCTGCGTTTTGGATTTAGAAGCAGAGATTTCCCTGTGCTTTCTGCTGTTTCTTCCCTAGGCCGGTATTGGGCTGAAAACGCCTGTTTTGAAACTCTGCACAGAAAGGGTTTGCAGACTGCTGAATCCACACACGGGTTTAACTCTGGAAGTTGAGTGCACACATTGACAACCGTTCTGTTAGATAGCTGCGTTTTGGATTTAGAAGCAGATATTTCCCTGTGCTTTCTGCTGTTTCTTCCATAGGCCGGTATTGGGCTGAAAACGCCTGTTTTGAAACTCTGCACAGAAAGGGTTTGCAGACTGCTGAATCCACACACGGGTTTAACTCTGGAAGTTGAGTGCACACATTGACAACCGTTCTGTTAGATAGCTGCGTTTTGGATTTAGAAGCAGATATTTCCCTGTGCTTTCTGCTGTTTCTTCCATATGCCGGTATTGGGCTGAAAACTCCTGTTTTGAAACTCTGCACAGAAAGGGTTTGCAGACTGCTGAATCCACACACGGGTTTAACTCTGGAAGTTGAGTGCACACATTGACAACCGTTCTGTTAGATAGCTGCGTTTTGGATTTAGAAGCAGATATTTCCCTGTGCTTTCTGCTGTTTCTTCCATAGGCCGGTATTGGGCTGAAAACGCCTGTTTTGAAACTCTGCACAGAAAGGGTTTGCAGACTGCTGAATCCACACACGGGTTTAACTCTGGAAGTTGAGTGCACACATTGACAACCGTTCTGTTAGATAGCTGCGTTTTGGATTTAGAAGCAGATATTTCCCTGTGCTTTCTGCTGTTTCTTCCATAGGCCGGTATTGGGCTGAAAACGCCTGTTTTGAAACTCTGCACAGAAAGGGTTTGCAGACTGCTGAATCCACACACGGGTTTAACTCTGGAAGTTGAGTGCACACATTGACAACCGTTCTGTTAGATAGCTGCGTTTTGGATTTAGAAGCAGATATTTCCCTGTGCTTTCTGCTGTTTCTTCCATAGGCCGGTATTGGGCTGAAAACGCCTGTTTTGAAACTCTGCACAGAAAGGGTTTGCAGACTGCTGAATCCACACACGGGTTTAACTCTGGAAGTTGAGTGCACACATTGACAACCGTTCTGTTAGATAGCTGCGTTTTGGATTTAGAAGCAGATATTTCCCTGTGCTTTCTGCTGTTTCTTCCATAGGCCGGTATTGGGCTGAAAACGCCTGTTTTGAAACTCTGCACAGAAAGGGTTTGCAGACTGCTGAATCCACACACGGGTTTAACTCTGGAAGTTGAGTGCACACATTGACAACCGTTCTGTTAGATAGCTGCGTTTTGGATTTAGAAGCAGAGATTTCCCTGTGCTTTCTGCTGTTTCTTCCATAGGCCGGTATTGGGCTGAAAACGCCTGTTTTGAAACTCTGCACAGAAAGGGTTTGCAGACTGCTGAATCCACACACGGGTTTAACTCTGGAAGTTGAGTGCACACATTGACAACCGTTCTGTTAGATAGCTGCGTTTTGGATTTAGAAGCAGATATTTCCCTGTGCTTTCTGCTGTTTCTTCCATAGGCCGGTATTGGGCTGAAAACGCCTGTTTTGAAATTCTGCACAGAAAGTGTTTGCAGACTTCTGAATCCACACACGGGTTTAACTCTGGAAGTTGAGTGCACACATTGACAACCGTTCTGTTAGATACCTGCGTTTTGGATTTAGAAGCAGATATTTCCCTGTGCTTTCTGCTGTTTCTTCCATAGGCCGGTATTGGGCTGAAAACGCCTGTTTTGAAACTCTGCACAGAAAGGGTTTGCAGACTGCTGAATCCACACACGGGTTTAACTCTGGAAGTTGAGTGCACACATTGACAACCGTTCTGTTAGATAGCTGCGTTTTGGATTTAGAAGCAGATATTTCCCTGTGCTTTCTGCTGTTTCTTCCATAGGCCGGTATTGGGCTGAAAACGCCTGTTTTGAAACTCTGCACAGAAAGGGTTTGCAGACTGCTGAATCCACACACGGGTTTAACTCTGGAAGTTGAGTGCACACATTGACAACCGTTCTGTTAGATAGCTGCGTTTTGGATTTAGAAGCAGATATTTCCCTGTGCTTTCTGCTGTTTCTTCCATAGGCCGGTATTGGGCTGAAAACGCCTGTTTTGAAACTCTGCACAGAAAGGGTTTGCAGACTGCTGAATCCACACACGGGTTTAACTCTGGAAGTTGAGTGCACACATTGACAACCGTTCTGTTAGATAGCTGCGTTTTGGATTTAGAAGCAGAGATTTCCCTGTGCTTTCTGCTGTTTCTTCCATAGGCCGGTATTGGGCTGAAAACGCCTGTTTTGAAACTCTGCACAGAAAGGGTTTGCAGACTGCTGAATCCACACACGGGTTTAACTCTGGAAGTTGAGTGCACACATTGACAACCGTTCTGTTAGATAGCTGCGTTTTGGATTTAGAAGCAGAGATTTCCCTGTGCTTTCTGCTGTTTCTTCCATAGGCCGGTATTGGGCTGAAAACGCCTGTTTTGAAACTCTGCACAGAAAGGGTTTGCAGACTGCTGAATCCACACACGGGTTTAACTCTGGAAGTTGAGTGCACACATTGACAACCGTTCTGTTAGATAGCTGCGTTTTGGATTTAGAAGCAGATATTTCCCTGTGCTTTCTGCTGTTTCTTCCATAGGCCGGTATTGGGCTGAAAACGCCTGTTTTGAAACTCTGCACAGAAAGGGTTTGCAGACTGCTGAATCCACACACGGGTTTAACTCTGGAAGTTGAGTGCACACATTGACAACCGTTCTGTTAGATAGCTGCGTTTTGGATTTAGAAGCAGATATTTCCCTGTGCTTTCTGCTGTTTCTTCCATAGGCCGGTATTGGGCTGAAAACGCCTGTTTTGAAACTCTGCACAGAAAGGGTTTGCAGACTGCTGAATCCACACACGGGTTTAACTCTGGAAGTTGAGTGCACACATTGACAACCGTTCTGTTAGATAGCTGCGTTTTGGATTTAGAAGCAGATATTTCCCTGTGCTTTCTGCTGTTTCTTCCATAGGCCGGTATTGGGCTGAAAACGCCTGTTTTGAAACTCTGCACAGAAAGGGTTTGCAGACTGCTGAATCCACACACGGGTTTAACTCTGGAAGTTGAGTGCACACATTGACAACCGTTCTGTTAGATAGCTGCGTTTTCGATTTAGAAGCAGATATTTCCCTGTGCTTTCTGCTGTTTCTTCCATAGGCCGGTATTGGGCTGAAAACGCCTGTTTTGAAACTCTGCACAGAAAGGGTTTGCAGACTGCTGAATCCACACACGGGTTTAACTCTGGAAGTTGAGTGCACACATTGACAACCGTTCTGTTAGATAGCTGCGTTTTGGATTTAGAAGCAGATATTTCCCTGTGCTTTCTGCTGTTTCTTCCATAGGCCGGTATTGGGCTGAAAACGCCTGTTTTGAAACTCTGCACAGAAAGGGTTTGCAGACTGCTGAATCCACGCACGGGTTTAACTCTGGAAGTTGAGTGCACACATTGACAACCGTTCTGTTAGATAGCTGCGTTTTGGATTTAGAAGCAGATATTTCCCTGTGCTTTCTGCTGTTTCTTCCATAGGCCGGTATTGGGCTGAAAACGCCTGTTTTGAAACTCTGCACAGAAAGGGTTTGCAGACTGCTGAATCCACACACGGGTTTAACTCTGGAAGTTGAGTGCACACATTGACAACCGTTCTGTTAGATAGCTGCGTTTTGGATTTAGAAGCAGATATTTCCCTGTGCTTTCTGCTGTTTCTTCCCTAGGCCGGTATTGGGCTGAAAACGCCTGTTTTGAAACTCTGCACAGAAAGGGTTTGCAGACTGCTGAATCCACACACGGGTTTAACTCTGGAAGTTGAGTGCACACATTGACAACCGTTCTGTTAGATAGCTGCGTTTTGGATTTAGAAGCAGATATTTCCCTGTGCTTTCTGCTGTTTCTTCCATAGGCCGGTATTGGGCTGAAAACGCCTGTTTTGAAACTCTGCACAGAAAGGGTTTGCAGACTGCTGAATCCACACACGGGTTTAACTCTGGAAGTTGAGTGCACACATTGACAACCGTTCTGTTAGATAGCTGCGTTTTGGATTTAGAAGCAGATATTTCCCTGTGCTTTCTGCTGTTTCTTCCATAGGCCGGTATTGGGCTGAAAACGCCTGTTTTGAAACTCTGCACAGAAAGGGTTTGCAGACTGCTGAATCCACACACGGGTTTAACTCTGGAAGTTGAGTGCACACATTGACAACCGTTCTGTTAGATAGCTGCGTTTTGGATTTAGAAGCAGATATTTCCCTGTGCTTTCTTCTGTTTCTTCCATAGGCCGGTATTGGGCTGAAAACGCCTGTTTTGAAACTCTGCACAGAAAGGGTTTGCAGACTGCTGAATCCACACACGGGTTTAACTCTGGAAGTTGAGTGCACACATTGACAACCGTTCTGTTAGATAGCTGCGTTTTGGATTTAGAAGCAGATATTTCCCTGTGCTTTCTGCTGTTTCTTCCATAGGCCGGTATTGGGCTGAATACGCCTGTTTTGAAACTCGGCACAGAAAGGGTTTGCAGACTGCTGAATCCACACACGGGTTTAACTCTGGAAGTTGAGTGCACACATTGACAACCGTTCTGTTAGATAGCTGCGTTTTGGATTTAGAAGCAGATATTTCCCTGTGCTTTCTGCTGTTTCTTCCATAGGCCGGTATTGGGCTGAAAACGCCTGTTTTGAAACTCTGCACAGAAAGGGTTTGCAGACTGCTGAATCCACACACGGGTTTAACTCTGGAAGTTGAGTGCACACATTGACAACCGTTCTGTTAGATAGCTGCGTTTTGGATTTAGAAGCAGATATTTCCCTGTGCTTTCTGCTGTTTCTTCCATAGGCCGGTATTGGGCTGAAAACGCCTGTTTTGAAACTCTGCACAGAAAGGGTTTGCAGACTGCTGAATCCACACACGGGTTTAACTCTGGAAGTTGAGTGCACACATTGACAACCGTTCTGTTAGATAGCTGCGTTTTGGATTTAGAAGCAGAGATTTCCCTGTGCTTTCTGCTGTTTCTTCCCTAGGCCGGTATTGGGCTGAAAACGCCTGTTTTGAAACTCTGCACAGAAAGGGTTTGCAGACTGCTGAATCCACACACGGGTTTAACTCTGGAAGTTGAGTGCACACATTGACAACCGTTCTGTTAGATAGCTGCGTTTTGGATTTAGAAGCAGATATTTCCCTGTGCTTTCTGCTGTTTCTTCCATAGGCCGGTATTGGGCTGAAAACGCCTGTTTTGAAACTCTGCACAGAAAGGGTTTGCAGACTGCTGAATCCACACACGGGTTTAACTCTGGAAGTTGAGTGCACACATTGACAACCGTTCTGTTAGATCGCTGCGTTTTGGATTTAGAAGCAGATATTTCCCTGTGCTTTCTGCTGTTTCTTCCATAGGCCGGTATTGGGCTGAAAACGCCTGTTTTGAAACTCTGCACCGAAAGGGTTTGCAGACTGCTGAATCCACACACGGGTTTAACTCTGGAAGTTGAGTGCACACATTGACAACCGTTCTGTTAGATAGCTGCGTTTTGGATTTAGAAGCAGAGATTTCCCTGTGCTTTCTGCTGTTTCTTCCATAGGCCGGTATTGGGCTGAAAACGCCTGTTTTGAAACTCTGCACAGAAAGGGTTTGCAGACTGCTGAATCCACACACGGGTTTAACTCTGGAAGTTGAGTGCACACATTGACAACCGTTCTGTTAGATAGCTGCGTTTTGGATTTAGAAGCAGATATTTCCCTGTGCTTTCTGCTGTTTCTTCCATAGGCCGGTATTGGGCTGAAAACGCCTGTTTTGAAACTCGGCACAGAAAGGGTTTGCAGACTGCTGAATCCACACACGGGTTTAACTCTGGAAGTTGAGTGCACACATTGACAACCGTTCTGTTAGATAGCTGCGTTTTGGATTTAGAAGCAGATATTTCCCTGTGCTTTCTGCTGTTTCTTCCGTAGGCCGGTATTGGGCTGAAAACGCCTGTTTTGAAACTCTGCACAGAAAGGGTTTGCAGACTGCTGAATCCACACACGGGTTTAACTCTGGAAGTTGAGTGCACACATTGACAACCGTTCTGTTAGATAGCTGCGTTTTGGATTTAGAAGCAGAGATTTCCCTGTGCTTTCTGCTGTTTCTTCCATAGGCCGGTATTGGGCTGAAAACGCCTGTTTTGAAACTCTGCACAGAAAGGGTTTGCAGACTGCTGAATCCACACACGGGTTTAACTCTGGAAGTTGAGTGCACACATTGACAACCGTTCTGTTAGATAGCTGCGTTTTGGATTTAGAAGCAGAGATTTCCCTGTGCTTTCTGCTGTTTCTTCCCTAGGCCGGTATTGGGCTGAAAACGCCTGTTTTGAAACTCTGCACAGAAAGGGTTTGCAGACTGCTGAATCCACACACGGGTTTAACTCTGGAAGTTGAGTGCACACATTGACAACCGTTCTGTTAGATAGCTGCGTTTTGGATTTAGAAGCAGATATTTCCCTGTGCTTTCTGCTGTTTCTTCCATAGGCCGGTATTGGGCTGAAAACGCCTGTTTTGAAACTCTGCACAGAAAGGGTTTGCAGACTGCTGAATCCACACACGGGTTTAACTCTGGAAGTTGAGTGCACACATTGACAACCGTTCTGTTAGATAGCTGCGTTTTGGATTTAGAAGCAGATATTTCCCTGTGCTTTCTGCTGTTTCTTCCATAGGCCGGTATTGGGCTGAAAACGCCTGTTTTGAAACTCTGCACAGAAAGGGTTTGCAGACTGCTGAATCCACACACGGGTTTAACTCTGGAAGTTGAGTGCACACATTGACAACCGTTCTGTTAGATAGCTGCGTTTTGGATTTAGAAGCAGATATTTCCCTGTGCTTTCTTCTGTTTCTTCCATAGGCCGGTATTGGGCTGAAAACGCCTGTTTTGAAACTCTGCACAGAAAGGGTTTGCAGACTGCTGAATCCACACACGGGTTTAACTCTGGAAGTTGAGTGCACACATTGACAACCGTTCTGTTAGATAGCTGCGTTTTGGATTTAGAAGCAGATATTTCCCTGTGCTTTCTGCTGTTTCTTCCATAGGCCGGTATTGGGCTGAATACGCCTGTTTTGAAACTCGGCACAGAAAGGGTTTGCAGACTGCTGAATCCACACACGGGTTTAACTCTGGAAGTTGAGTGCACACATTGACAACCGTTCTGTTAGATAGCTGCGTTTTGGATTTAGAAGCAGATATTTCCCTGTGCTTTCTGCTGTTTCTTCCATAGGCCGGTATTGGGCTGAAAACGCCTGTTTTGAAACTCTGCACAGAAAGGGTTTGCAGACTGCTGAATCCACACACGGGTTTAACTCTGGAAGTTGAGTGCACACATTGACAACCGTTCTGTTAGATAGCTGCGTTTTGGATTTAGAAGCAGATATTTCCCTGTGCTTTCTGCTGTTTCTTCCATAGGCCGGTATTGGGCTGAAAACGCCTGTTTTGAAACTCTGCACAGAAAGGGTTTGCAGACTGCTGAATCCACACACGGGTTTAACTCTGGAAGTTGAGTGCACACATTGACAACCGTTCTGTTAGATAGCTGCGTTTTGGATTTAGAAGCAGAGATTTCCCTGTGCTTTCTGCTGTTTCTTCCCTAGGCAGGTATTGGGCTGAAAACGCCTGTTTTGAAACTCTGCACAGAAAGGGTTTGCAGACTGCTGAATCCACACACGGGTTTAACTCTGGAAGTTGAGTGCACACATTGACAACCGTTCTGTTAGATAGCTGCGTTTTGGATTTAGAAGCAGATATTTCCCTGTGCTTTCTGCTGTTTCTTCCATAGGCCGGTATTGGGCTGAAAACGCCTGTTTTGAAACTCTGCACAGAAAGGGTTTGCAGACTGCTGAATCCACACACGGGTTTAACTCTGGAAGTTGAGTGCACACATTGACAACCGTTCTGTTAGATCGCTGCGTTTTGGATTTAGAAGCAGATATTTCCCTGTGCTTTCTGCTGTTTCTTCCATAGGCCGGTATTGGGCTGAAAACGCCTGTTTTGAAACTCTGCACAGAAAGGGTTTGCAGACTGCTGAATCCACACACGGGTTTAACTCTGGAAGTTGAGTGCACACATTGACAACCGTTCTGTTAGATAGCTGCGTTTTGGATTTAGAAGCAGAGATTTCCCTGTGCTTTCTGCTGTTTCTTCCATAGGCCGGTATTGGGCTGAAAACGCCTGTTTTGAAACTCTGCACAGAAAGGGTTTGCAGACTGCTGAATCCACACACGGGTTTAACTCTGGAAGTTGAGTGCACACATTGACAACCGTTCTGTTAGATAGCTGCGTTTTGGATTTAGAAGCAGATATTTCCCTGTGCTTTCTGCTGTTTCTTCCATAGGCCGGTATTGGGCTGAAAACGCCTGTTTTGAAACTCTGCACAGAAAGGGTTTGCAGACTGCTGAATCCACACACGGGTTTAACTCTGGAAGTTGAGTGCACACATTGACAACCGTTCTGTTAGATAGCTGCGTTTTGGATTTAGAAGCAGATATTTCCCTGTGCTTTCTGCTGTTTCTTCCATAGGCCGGTATTGGGCTGAAAACGCCTGTTTTGAAACTCTGCACAGAAAGGGTTTGCAGACTGCTGAATCCACACACGGGTTTAACTCTGGAAGTTGAGTGCACACATTGACAACCGTTCTGTTAGATAGCTGCGTTTTGGATTTAGAAGCAGAGATTTCCCTGTGCTTTCTGCTGTTTCTTCCTTAGGCCGGTATTGGGCTGAAAACGCCTGTTTTGAAACTCTGCACAGAAAGGGTTTGCAGACTGCTGAATCCACACACGGGTTTAACTCTGGAAGTTGAGTGCACACATTGACAACCGTTCTGTTAGATAGCTGCGTTTTGGATTTAGAAGCAGAGATTTCCCTGTGCTTTCTGCTGTTTCTTCCATAGGCCGGTATTGGGCTGAAAACGCCTGTTTTGAAACTCTGCACAGAAAGGGTTTGCAGACTGCTGAATCCACACACGGGTTTAACTCTGGAAGTTGAGTGCACACATTGACAACCGTTCTGTTAGATAGCTGCGTTTTGGATTTAGAAGCAGATATTTCCCTGTGCTTTCTGCTGTTTCTTCCATAGGCCGGTATTGGGCTGAAAACGCCTGTTTTGAAATTCTGCACAGAAAGTGTTTGCAGACTGCTGAATCCACACACGCGTTTAACTCTGGAAGTTGAGTGCACACATTGACAACCGTTCTGTTAGATAGCTGCGTTTTGGATTTAGAAGCAGATATTTCCCTGTGCTTTCTGCTGTTTCTTCCATAGGCCGGTATTGGGCTGAAAACGCCTGTTTTGAAACTCTGCACAGAAAGGGTTTGCAGACTGCTGAATCCACACACGGGTTTAACTCTGGAAGTTGAGTGCACACATTGACAACCGTTCTGTTAGATAGCTGCGTTTTGGATTTAGAAGCAGATATTTCCCTGTGCTTTCTGCTGTTTCTTCCATAGGCCGGTATTGGGCTGAAAACGCCTGTTTTGAAACTCTGCAGAGAAAGGGTTGGCAGACTGCTGAATCCACACACGGGTTTAACTCTGGAAGTTGAGTGCACACATTGACAACCGTTCTGTTAGATAGCTGCGTTTTGGATTTAGAAGCAGATATTTCCCTGTGCTTTCTGCTGTTTCTTCCATAGGCCGGTATTGGGCTGAAAACGCCTGTTTTGAAACTCTGCACAGAAAGGGTTTGCAGACTGCTGAATCCACACACGGGTTTAACTCTGGAAGTTGAGTGCACACATTGACAACCGTTCTGTTAGATAGCTGCGTTTTGGATTTAGAAGCAGATATTTCCCTGTGCTTTCTGCTGTTTCTTCCATAGGCCGGTATTGGGCTGAAAACGCCTGTTTTGAAACTCGGCACAGAAAGGGTTTGCAGACTGCTGAATCCACACACGGGTTTAACTCTGGAAGTTGAGTGCACACATTGACAACCGTTCTGTTAGATAGCTGCGTTTTGGATTTAGAAGCAGATATTTCCCTGTGCTTTCTGCTGTTTCTTCCATAGGCCGGTATTGGGCTGAAAACGCCTGTTTTGAAACTCTGCACAGAAAGGGTTTGCAGACTTCTGAATCCACACACGGGTTTAACTCTGGAAGTTGAGTGCACACATTGACAACCGTTCTGTTAGATAGCTGCGTTTTGGATTTAGAAGCAGAGATTTCCCTGTGCTTTCTGCTGTTTCTTCCATAGGCCGGTATTGGGCTGAAAACGCCTGTTTTGAAACTCTGCACAGAAAGGGTTTGCAGACTGCTGAATCCACACACGGGTTTAACTCTGGAAGTTGAGTGCACACATTGACAACCGTTCTGTTAGATAGCTGCGTTTTGGATTTAGAAGCAGATATTTCCCTGTGCTTTCTGCTGTTTCTTCCATAGGCCGGTATTGGGCTGAAAACGCCTGTTTTGAAACTCTGCACAGAAAGGGTTTGCAGACTGCTGAATCCACACACGGGTTTAACTCTGGAAGTTGAGTGCACACATTGACAACCGTTCTGTTAGATAGCTGCGTTTTGGATTTAGAAGCAGATATTTCCCTGTGCTTTCTGCTGTTTCTTCCATAGGCCGGTATTGGGCTGAAAACGCCTGTTTTGAAACTCTGCACAGAAAGGGTTTGCAGACTGCTGAATCCACACACGGGTTTAACTCTGGAAGTTGAGTGCACACATTGACAACCGTTCTGTTAGATAGCTGCGTTTTGGATTTAGAAGCAGAGATTTCCCTGTGCTTTCTGCTGTTTCTTCCTTAGGCCGGTATTGGGCTGAAAACGCCTGTTTTGAAACTCTGCACAGAAAGGGTTTGCAGACTGCTGAATCCACACACGGGTTTAACTCTGGAAGTTGAGTGCACACATTGACAACCGTTCTGTTAGATAGCTGCGTTTTGGATTTAGAAGCAGAGATTTCCCTGTGCTTTCTGCTGTTTCTTCCATAGGCCGGTATTGGGCTGAAAACGCCTGTTTTGAAACTCGGCACAGAAAGGGTTTGCAGACTGCTGAATCCACACACGGGTTTAACTCTGGAAGTTGAGTGCACACATTGACAACCGTTCTGTTAGATAGCTGCGTTTTGGATTTAGAAGCAGATATTTCCCTGTGCTTTCTGCTGTTTCTTCCATAGGCCGGTATTGGGCTGAAAACGCCTGTTTTGAAACTCTGCACAGAAAGGGTTTGCAGACTGCTGAATCCACACACGGGTTTAACTCTGGAAGTTGAGTGCACACATTGACAACCGTTCTGTTAGATAGCTGCGTTTTGGATTTAGAAGCAGAGATTTCCCTGTGCTTTCTGCTGTTTCTTCCATAGGCCGGTATTGGGCTGAAAACGCCTGTTTTGAAACTCTGCACAGAAAGGGTTTGCAGACTGCTGAATCCACACACGGGTTTAACTCTGGAAGTTGAGTGCACACATTGACAACCGTTCTGTTAGATAGCTGCGTTTTGGATTTAGAAGCAGAGATTTCCCTGTGCTTTCTGCTGTTTCTTCCATAGGCCGGTATTGGGCTGAAAACGCCTGTTTTGAAACTCTGCACAGAAAGGGTTTGCAGACTGCTGAATCCACACACGGGTTTAACTCTGGAAGTTGAGTGCACACATTGACAACCGTTCTGTTAGATAGCTGCGTTTTGGATTTAGAAGCAGATATTTCCCTGTGCTTTCTGCTGTTTCTTACATATGCCGGTATTGGGCTGAAAACGCCTGCTTTGAAACTCGGCACAGAAAGGGTTTGCAGACTGCTGAATCCACACACGGGTTTAACTCTGGAAGTTGAGTGCACACATTGACAACCGTTCTGTTAGATAGCTGCGTTTTGGATTTAGAAGCAGATATTTCCCTGTGCTTTCTGCTGTTTCTTCCGTAGGCCGGTATTGGGCTGAAAACTCCTGTTTTGAAACTCTGCACCGAAAGGGTTTGCAGACTGCTGAATCCACACACGGGTTTAACTCTGGAAGTTGAGTGCACACATTGACAACCGTTCTGTTAGATAGCTGCGTTTTGGATTTAGAAGCAGAGATTTCCCTGTGCTTTCTGCTGTTTCTTCCATAGGCCGGTATTGGGCTGAAAACGCCTGTTTTGAAACTCTGCACAGAAAGGGTTTGCAGACTGCTGAATCCACACACGGGTTTAACTCTGGAAGTTGAGTGCACACATTGACAACCGTTCTGTTAGATAGCTGCGTTTTGGATTTAGAAGCAGATATTTCCCTGTGCTTTCTGCTGTTTCTTCCATAGGCCGGTATTGGGCTGGAAACGCCTGTTTTGAAACTCTGCACAGAAAGGGTTTGCAGACTGCTGAATCCACACACGGGTTTAACTCTGGAAGTTGAGTGCACACATTGACAACCGTTCTGTTAGATAGCTGCGTTTTGGATTTAGAAGCAGATATTTCCCTGTGCTTTCTGCTGTTTCTTCCATAGGCCGGTATTGGGCTGAAAACGCCTGTTTTGAAATTCTGCACAGAAAGTGTTTGCAGACTGCTGAATCCACACACGGGTTTAACTCTGGAAGTTGAGTGCACACATTGACAACCGTTCTGTTAGATAGCTGCGTTTTGGATTTAGAAGCAGATATTTCCCTGTGCTTTCTGCTGTTTCTTCCATAGGCCGGTATTGGGCTGAAAACGCCTGTTTTGAAACTCTGCACAGAAAGGGTTTGCAGACTGCTGAATCCACACACGGGTTTAACTCTGGAAGTTGAGTGCACACATTGACAACCGTTCTGTTAGATAGCTGCGTTTTGGATTTAGAAGCAGATATTTCCCTGTGCTTTCTGCTGTTTCTTCCATAGGCCGGTATTGGGCTGAAAACGCCTGTTTTGAAACTCTGCAGAGAAAGGGTTTGCAGACTGCTGAATCCACACACGGGTTTAACTCTGGAAGTTGAGTGCACACATTGACAACCGTTCTGTTAGATAGCTGCGTTTTGGATTTAGAAGCAGATATTTCCCTGTGCTTTCTGCTGTTTCTTCCATAGGCCGGTATTGGGCTGAAAACGCCTGTTTTGAAACTCTGCACAGAAAGGGTTTGCAGACTGCTGAATCCACACACGGGTTTAACTCTGGAAGTTGAGTGCACACATTGACAACCGTTCTGTTAGATAGCTGCGTTTTGGATTTAGAAGCAGATATTTCCCTGTGCTTTCTGCTGTTTCTTCCATAGGCCGGTATTGGGCTGAAAACGCCTGTTTTGAAACTCTGCACAGAAAGGGTTTGCAGACTGCTGAATCCACACACGGGTTTAACTCTGGAAGTTGAGTGCACACATTGACAACCGTTCTGTTAGATAGCTGCGTTTTGGATTTAGAAGCAGAGATTTCCCTGTGCTTTCTGCTGTTTCTTCCATAGGCCGGTATTGGGCTGAAAACGCCTGTTTTGAAATTCTGCACAGAAAGTGTTTGCAGACTTCTGAATCCACACACGGGTTTAACTCTGGAAGTTGAGTGCACACATTGACAACCGTTCTGTTAGATAGCTGCGTTTTGGATTTAGAAGCAGATATTTCCCTGTGCTTTCTGCTGTTTCTTCCATAGGCCGGTATTGGGCTGAAAACGCCTGTTTTGAAACTCTGCACAGAAAGGGTTTGCAGACTGCTGAATCCACACACGGGTTTAACTCTGGAAGTTGAGTGCACACATTGACAACCGTTCTGTTAGATAGCTGCGTTTTGGATTTAGAAGCAGATATTTCCCTGTGCTTTCTGCTGTTTCTTCCATAGGCCGGTATTGGGCTGAAAACGCCTGTTTTGAAACTCTGCACAGAAAGGGTTTGCAGACTGCTGAATCCACACACGGGTTTAACTCTGGAAGTTGAGTGCACACATTGACAACCGGTCTGTTAGATAGCTTCGTTTTGGATTTAGAAGCAGATATTTCCCTGTGCTTTCTGCTGTTTCTTCCATAGGCCGGTATTGGGCTGAAAACGCCTGTTTTGAAACTCTGCACAGAAAGGGTTTGCAGACTGCTGAATCCACACACGGGTTTAACTCTGGAAGTTGAGTGCACACATTGACAACCGTTCTGTTAGATAGCTGCGTTTTGGATTTAGAAGCAGATATTTCCCTGTGCTTTCTGCTGTTTCTTCCATAGGCCGGTATTGGGCTGAAAACGCCTGTTTTGAAACTCGGCACAGAAAGGGTTTGCAGACTGCTGAATCCACACACGGGTTTAACTCTGGAAGTTGAGTGCACACATTGACAACCGTTCTGTTAGATAGCTGCGTTTTGGATTTAGAAGCAGATATTTCCCTGTGCTTTCTGCTGTTTCTTCCATAGGCCGGTATTGGGCTGAAAACGCCTGTTTTGAAACTCTGCACAGAAAGGCTTTGCAGACTGCTGAATCCACACACGGGTTTAACTCTGGAAGTTGAGTGCACACATTGACAACCGTTCTGTTAGATAGCTGCGTTTTGGATTTAGAAGCAGAGATTTCCCTGTGCTTTCTGCTGTTTCTTCCCTAGGCCGGTATTGGGCTGAAAACGCCTGTTTTGAAACTCTGCACAGAAAGGGTTTGCAGACTGCTGAATCCACACACGGGTTTAACTCTGGAAGTTGAGTGCACACATTGACAACCGTTCTGTTAGATAGCTGCGTTTTGGATTTAGAAGCAGATATTTCCCTGTGCTTTCTGCTGTTTCTTCCATAGGCCGGTATTGGGCTGAAAACGCCTGTTTTGAAACTCTGCACAGAAAGGGTTTGCAGACTGCTGAATCCACACACGGGTTTAACTCTGGAAGTTGAGTGCACACATTGACAACCGTTCTGTTAGATAGCTGCGTTTTGGATTTAGAAGCAGATATTTCCCTGTGCTTTCTGCTGTTTCTTCCATAGGCCGGTATTGGGCTGAAAACGCCTGTTTTGAAACTCTGCACAGAAAGGGTTTGCAGACTGCTGAATCCACACACGGGTTTAACTCTGGAAGTTGAGTGCACACATTGACAACCGTTCTGTTAGATAGCTGCGTTTTGGATTTAGAAGCAGAGATTTCCCTGTGCTTTCTGCTGTTTCTTCCATAGGCCGGTATTGGGCTGAAAACGCCTGTTTTGAAACTCTGCACAGAAAGGGTTTGCAGACTGCTGAATCCACACACGGGTTTAACTCTGGAAGTTGAGTGCACACATTGACAACCGTTCTGTTAGATAGCTGCGTTTTGGATTTAGAAGCAGAGATTTCCCTGTGCTTTCTGCTGTTTCTTCCATAGGCCGGTATTGGGCTGAAAACGCCTGTTTTGAAACTCTGCACAGAAAGGGTTTGCAGACTGCTGAATCCACACACGGGTTTAACTCTGGAAGTTGAGTGCACACATTGACAACCGTTCTGTTAGATAGCTGCGTTTTGGATTTAGAAGCAGATATTTCCCTGTGCTTTCTGCTGTTTCTTCCATATGCCGGTATTGGGCTGAAAACGCCTGTTTTGAAACGCGGCACAGAAAGGTTTTGCAGACTGCTGAATCCACACACGGGTTTAACTCTGGAAGTTGAGTGCACACATTGACAACCGTTCTGTTAGATAGCTGCGTTTTGGATTTAGAAGCAGATATTTACCTGGGCTTTCTGCTGTTTCTTCCATATGCCGGTATTGGGATGAAAACTCCTGTTTTGAAACTCTGCACCGAAAGGGTTTGCAGACTGCTGAATCCACACACGGGTTTAACTCTGTAAGTTGAGTGCACACATTGACAACCGTTCTGTTAGATAGCTGCGTTTTGGATTTAGAAGCAGATATTTCCCTGTGCTTTCTGCTGTTTCTTCCATAGGCCGGTATTGGGCTGAAAACGCTTGTTTTGAAACTCTGCACAGAAAGGGTTTTCAGACTGCTGAATCCACACACGGGTTTAACTCTGCAAGTTGAGTGCACACATTGACAACCGTTCTGTTAGATAGCTGCGTTTTGGATTTAGAAGCAGATATTTCCCTGTGCTTTCTGCTGTTTCTTCCATAGGCCGGTATTGGGCTGAAAACGCCTGTTTTGAAACTCGGCACAGAAAGGGTTTGCAGACTGCTGAATCCACACACGGGTTTAACTCTGGAAGTTGAGTGCACACATTGACAACCGTTCTGTTAGATAGCTGCGTTTTGGATTTAGAAGCAGATATTTCCCTGTGCTTTCTGCTGTTTCTTCCATAGGCCGGTATTGGGCTGAAAACGCCTGTTTTGAAACTCTGCACAGAAAGGGTTTGCAGACTGCTGAATCCACACACGGGTTTAACTCTGGAAGTTGAGTGCACACATTGACAACCGTTCTGTTAGATAGCTGCGTTTTGGATTTAGAAGCAGAGATTTCCCTGTGCTTTCTGCTGTTTCTTCCATAGGCCGGTATTGGGCTGAAAACGCCTGTTTTGAAACTCTGCACAGAAAGGGTTTGCAGACTGCTGAATCCACACACGGGTTTAACTCTGGAAGTTGAGTGCACACATTGACAACCGTTCTGTTAGATAGCTGCGTTTTGGATTTAGAAGCAGAGATTTCCCTGTGCTTTCTGCTGTTTCTTCCATAGGCCGGTATTGGGCTGAAAACGCCTGTTTTGAAACTCTGCACAGAAAGGGTTTGCAGACTGCTGAATCCACACACGGGTTTAACTCTGGAAGTTGAGTGCACACATTGACAACCGTTCTGTTAGATAGCTGCGTTTTGGATTTAGAAGCAGATATTTCCCTGTGCTTTCTGCTGTTTCTTCCATAGGCCGGTATTGGGCTGAAAACGCCTGTTTTGAAATTCTGCACAGAAAGTGTTTGCAGACTGCTGAATCCACACACGGGTTTAACTCTGGAAGTTGAGTGCACACATTGACAACCGTTCTGTTAGATAGCTGCGTTTTGGATTTAGAAGCAGAGATTTCCCTGTGCTTTCTGCTGTTTCTTCCATAGGCCGGTATTGGGCTGAAAATGCCTGTTTTGAAACTCTGCACAGAAAGGGTTTGCAGACTGCTGAATCCACACACGGGTTTAACTCTGGAAGTTGAGTGCACACATTGACAACCGTTCTGTTAGATAGCTGCGTTTTGGATTTAGAAGCAGATATTTCCCTGTGCTTTCTGCTGTTTCTTCCATAGGCCGGTATTGGGCTGAAAACGCCTGTTTTGAAACTCTGCACAGAAAGGGTTTGCAGACTGCTGAATCCACACACGGGTTTAACTCTGGAAGTTGAGTGCACACATTGACAACCGTTCTGTTAGATAGCTGCGTTTTGGATTTAGAAGCAGAGATTTCCCTGTGCTTTCTGCTGTTTCTTCCATAGGCCGGTATTGGGCTGAAAACGCCTGTTTTGAAACTCTGCACAGAAAGGGTTTGCAGACTGCTGAATCCACACACGGGTTTAACTCTGGAAGTTGAGTGCACACATTGACAACCGTTCTGTTAGATAGCTGCGTTTTGGATTTAGAAGCAGATATTTCCCTGTGCTTTCTGCTGTTTCTTCCATAGGCCGGTATTGGGCTGAAAACGCCTGTTTTGAAACTCTGCACAGAAAGGGTTTGCAGACTGCTGAATCCACACACGGGTTTAACTCTGGAAGTTGAGTGCACACATTGACAACCGTTCTGTTAGATAGCTGCGTTTTGGATTTAGAAGCAGAGATTTCCCTGTGCTTTCTGCTGTTTCTTCCATAGGCCGGTATTGGGCTGAAAACGCCTGTTTTGAAATTCTGCACAGAAAGTGTTTGCAGACTTCTGAATCCACACACGGGTTTAACTCTGGAAGTTGAGTGCACACATTGACAACCGTTCTGTTAGATAGCTGCGTTTTGGATTTAGAAGCAGATATTTCCCTGTGCTTTCTGCTGTTTCTTCCATAGGCCGGTATTGGGCTGAAAACGCCTGTTTTGAAACTCTGCACAGAAAGGGTTTGCAGACTGCTGAATCCACACACGGGTTTAACTCTGGAAGTTGAGTGCACACATTGACAACCGTTCTGTTAGATAGCTGCGTTTTGGATTTAGAAGCAGATATTTCCCTGTGCTTTCTGCTGTTTCTTCCATAGGCCGGTATTGGGCTGAAAACGCCTGTTTTGAAACTCTGCACAGAAAGGGTTTGCAGACTGCTGAATCCACACACGGGTTTAACTCTGGAAGTTGAGTGCACACATTGACAACCGTTCTGTTAGATAGCTGCGTTTTGGATTTAGAAGCAGATATTTCCCTGTGCTTTCTGCTGTTTCTTCCATAGGCCGGTATTGGGCTGAAAACGCCTGTTTTGAAACTCTGCAGAGAAAGGGTTTGCAGACTGCTGAATCCACACACGGGTTTAACTCTGGAAGTTGAGTGCACACATTGACAACCGTTCTGTTAGATAGCTGCGTTTTGGATTTAGAAGCAGAGATTTCCCTGTGCTTTCTGCTGTTTCTTCCATAGGCCGGTATTGGGCTGAAAACGCCTGTTTTGAAACTCTGCACAGAAAGGGTTTGCAGACTGCTGAATCCACACACGGGTTTAACTCTGGAAGTTGAGTGCACACATTGACAACCGTTCTGTTAGATAGCTGCGTTTTGGATTTAGAAGCAGATATTTCCCTGTGCTTTCTGCTGTTTCTTCCATAGGCCGGTATTGGGCTGAAAACGCCTGTTTTGAAACTCTGCACAGAAAGGGTTTGCAGACTGCTGAATCCACACACGGGTTTAACTCTGGAAGTTGAGTGCACACATTGACAACCGTTCTGTTAGATAGCTGCGTTTTGGATTTAGAAGCAGAGATTTCCCTGTGCTTTCTGCTGTTTCTTCCATAGGCCGGTATTGGGCTGAAAACGCCTGTTTTGAAACTCTGCACAGAAAGGGTTTGCAGACTGCTGAATCCACACACGGGTTTAACTCTGGAAGTTGAGTGCACACATTGACAACCGTTCTGTTAGATAGCTGCGTTTTGGATTTAGAAGCAGATATTTCCCTGTGCTTTCTGCTGTTTCTTCCATAGGCCGGTATTGGGCTGAAAACGCCTGTTTTGAAACTCTGCACAGAAAGGGTTTGCAGACTGCTGAATCCACACACGGGTTTAACTCTGGAAGTTGAGTGCACACATTGACAACCGTTCTGTTAGATAGCTGCGCTTTGGATTTAGAAGCAATATTTCCCTGTGCTTTCTGCTGTTTCTTCCATATGCCGGTATTGGGCTGAAAACGCCTGTTTTGAAACTCTGCACAGAAAGGGTTTGCAGACTGCTGAATCCACACACGGGTTTAACTCTGGAAGTTGAGTGCACACATTGACAACCGTTCTGTTAGATAGCTGCGTTTTGGATTTAGAAGCAGATATTTCCCTGTGCTTTCTGCTGTTTCTTCCATAGGCCGGTATTGGGCTGAAAACGCCTGTTTTGAAACTCTGCACAGAAAGGGTTTGCAGACTGCTGAATCCACACACGGGTTTAACTCTGGAAGTTGAGTGCACACATTGACAACCGTTCTGTTAGATAGCTGCGTTTTGGATTTAGAAGCAGAGATTTCCCTGTGCTTTCTGCTGTTTCTTCCATAGGCCGGTATTGGGCTGAAAACGCCTGTTTTGAAACTCTGCACAGAAAGGGTTTGCAGACTGCTGAATCCACACACGGGTTTAACTCTGGAAGTTGAGTGCACACATTGACAACCGTTCTGTTAGATAGCTGCGTTTTGGATTTAGAAGCAGATATTTCCCTGTGCTTTCTGCTGTTTCTTCCATAGGCCGGTATTGGGCTGAAAACGCCTGTTTTGAAACTCTGCACAGAAAGGGTTTGCAGACTGCTGAATCCACACACGGGTTTAACTCTGGAAGTTGAGTGCACACATTGACAACCGTTCTGTTAGATAGCTGCGTTTTGGATTTAGAAGCAGATATTTCCCTGTGCTTTCTGCTGTTTCTTCCATAGGCCGGTATTGGGCTGAAAACGCCTGTTTTGAAACTCTGCACAGAAAGGGTTTGCAGACTGCTGAATCCACACACGGGTTTAACTCTGGAAGTTGAGTGCACACATTGACAACCGTTCTGTTAGATAGCTGCGTTTTGGATTTAGAAGCAGAGATTTCCCTGTGCTTTCTGCTGTTTCTTCCATAGGCCGGTATTGGGCTGAAAACGCCTGTTTTGAAACTCTGCACAGAAAGGGTTTGCAGACTGCTGAATCCACACACGGGTTTAACTCTGGAAGTTGAGTGCACACATTGACAACCGTTCTGTTAGATAGCTGCGTTTTGGATTTAGAAGCAGATATTTCCCTGTGCTTTCTGCTGTTTCTTCCATAGGCCGGTATTGGGCTGAAAACGCCTGTTTTGAAACTCTGCACAGAAAGGGTTTGCAGACTGCTGAATCCACACACGGGTTTAACTCTGGAAGTTGAGTGCACACATTGACAACCGTTCTGTTAGACAGCTGCGTTTTGGATTTAGAAGCAGAGATTTCCCTGTGCTTTCTGCTGTTTCTTCCATAGGCCGGTATTGGGCTGAAAACGCCTGTTTTGAAACTCGGCACAGAAAGGGTTTGCAGACTGCTGAATCCACACACGGGTTTAACTCTGGAAGTTGAGTGCACACATTGACAACCGTTCTGTTAGATAGCTGCGTTTTGGATTTAGAAGCATATATTTCCCTGTGCTTTCTGCTGTTTCTTCCATAGGCCGGTATTGGGCTGAAAACGCCTGTTTTGAAACTCTGCACAGAAAGGGTTTGCAGACTGCTGAATCCACACACGGGTTTAACTCTGGAAGTTGAGTGCACACATTGACAACCGTTCTGTTAGATAGCTGCGTTTTGGATTTAGAAGCAGATATTTCCCTGTGCTTTCTGCTGTTTCTTCCATAGGCCGGTATTGGGCTGAAAACGCCTGTTTTGAAACTCTGCACAGAAAGGGTTTGCAGACTGCTGAATCCACACACGGGTTTAACTCTGGAAGTTGAGTGCACACATTGACAACCGTTCTGTTAGATAGCTGCGTTTTGGATTTAGAAGCAGATATTTCCCTGTGCTTTCTGCTGTTTCTTCCATAGGCCGGTATTGGGCTGAAAACGCCTGTTTTGAAACTCTGCACAGAAAGGGTTTGCAGACTGCTGAATCCACACACGGGTTTAACTCTGGAAGTTGAGTGCACACATTGACAACCGTTCTGTTAGATAGCTGCGTTTTGGATTTAGAAGCAGAGATTTCCCTGTGCTTTCTGCTGTTTCTTCCATAGGCCGGTATTGGGCTGAAAACGCCTGTTTTGAAATTCTGCACAGAAAGTGTTTGCAGACTGCTGAATCCACACACGGGTTTAACTCTGGAAGTTGAGTGCACACATTGACAACCGTTCTGTTAGATAGCTGCGTTTTGGATTTAGAAGCAGATATTTCCCTGTGCTTTCTGCTGTTTCTTCCATAGGCCGGTATTGGGCTGAAAACGCCTGTTTTGAAACTCTGCACAGAAAGGGTTTGCAGACTGCTGAATCCACACACGGGTTTAACTCTGGAAGTTGAGTGCACACATTGACAACCGTTCTGTTAGATAGCTGCGTTTTGGATTTAGAAGCAGATATTTCCCTGTGCTTTCTGCTGTTTCTTCCATAGGCCGGTATTGGGCTGAAAACGCCTGTTTTGAAACTCTGCAGAGAAAGGGTTTGCAGACTGCTGAATCCACACACGGGTTTAACTCTGGAAGTTGAGTGCACACATTGACAACCGTTCTGTTAGATAGCTGCGTTTTGGATTTAGAAGCAGATATTTCCCTGTGCTTTCTGCTGTTTCTTCCATAGGCCGGTATTGGGCTGAAAACGCCTGTTTTGAAACTCTGCACAGAAAGGGTTTGCAGACTGCTGAATCCACACACGGGTTTAACTCTGGAAGTTGAGTGCACACATTGACAACCGTTCTGTTAGATAGCTGCGTTTTGGATTTAGAAGCAGATATTTCCCTGTGCTTTCTGCTGTTTCTTCCATAGGCCGGTATTGGGCTGAAAACGCCTGTTTTGAAACTCTGCACAGAAAGGGTTTGCAGACTGCTGAATCCACACACGGGTTTAACTCTGGAAGTTGAGTGCACACATTGACAACCGTTCTGTTAGATAGCTGCGTTTTGGATTTAGAAGCAGAGATTTCCCTGTGCTTTCTGCTGTTTCTTCCATAGGCCGGTATTGGGCTGAAAACGCCTGTTTTGAAATTCTGCACAGAAAGTGTTTGCAGACTGCTGAATCCACACACGGGTTTAACTCTGGAAGTTGAGTGCACACATTGACAACCGTTCTGTTAGATAGCTGCGTTTTGGATTTAGAAGCAGATATTTCCCTGTGCTTTCTGCTGTTTCTTCCATAGGCCGGTATTGGGCTGAAAACGCCTGTTTTGAAACTCTGCACAGAAAGGGTTTGCAGACTGCTGAATCCACACACGGGTTTAACTCTGGAAGTTGAGTGCACACATTGACAACCGTTCTGTTAGATAGCTGCGTTTTGGATTTAGAAGCAGATATTTCCCTGTGCTTTCTGCTGTTTCTTCCATAGGCCGGTATTGGGCTGAAAACGCCTGTTTTGAAACTCTGCACAGAAAGGGTTTGCAGACTGCTGAATCCACACACGGGTTTAACTCTGGAAGTTGAGTGCACACATTGACAACCGTTCTGTTAGATAGCTGCGTTTTGGATTTAGAAGCAGAGATTTCCCTGTGCTTTCTGCTGTTTCTTCCATAGGCCGGTATTGGGCTGAAAACGCCTGTTTTGAAACTCTGCACAGAAAGGGTTTGCAGACTGCTGAATCCACACACGGGTTTAACTCTGGAAGTTGAGTGCACACATTGACAACCGTTCTGTTAGATAGCTGCGTTTTGGATTTAGAAGCAGAGATTTCCCTGTGCTTTCTGCTGTTTCTTCCATAGGCCGGTATTGGGCTGAAAACGCCTGTTTTGAAATTCTGCACAGAAAGTGTTTGCAGACTGCTGAATCCACACACGGGTTTAACTCTGGAAGTTGAGTGCACACATTGACAACCGTTCTGTTAGATAGCTGCGTTTTGGATTTAGAAGCAGATATTTCCCTGTGCTTTCTGCTGTTTCTTCCATAGGCCGGTATTGGGCTGAAAACGCCTGTTTTGAAACTCTGCACAGAAAGGGTTTGCAGACTGCTGAATCCACACACGGGTTTAACTCTGGAAGTTGAGTGCACACATTGACAACCGTTCTGTTAGATAGCTGCGTTTTGGATTTAGAAGCAGAGATTTCCCTGTGCTTTCTGCTGTTTCTTCCCTAGGCCGGTATTGGGCTGAAAACGCCTGTTTTGAAACTCTGCACAGAAAGGGTTTGCAGACTGCTGAATCCACACACGGGTTTAACTCTGGAAGTTGAGTGCACACATTGACAACCGTTCTGTTAGATAGCTGCGTTTTGGATTTAGAAGCAATATTTCCCTGTGCTTTCTGCTGTTTCTTCCATATGCCGGTATTGGGCTGAAAACGCCTGTTTTGAAACTCTGCACAGAAAGGGTTTGCAGACTGCTGAATCCACACACGGGTTTAACTCTGGAAGTTGAGTGCACACATTGACAACCGTTCTGTTAGATAGCTGCGTTTTGGATTTAGAAGCAGATATTTCCCTGTGCTTTCTGCTGTTTCTTCCATAGGCCGGTATTGGGCTGAAAACGCCTGTTTTGAAACTCTGCACAGAAAGGGTTTGCAGACTGCTGAATCCACACACGGGTTTAACTCTGGAAGTTGAGTGCACACATTGACAACCGTTCTGTTAGATAGCTGCGTTTTGGATTTAGAAGCAGAGATTTCCCTGTGCTTTCTGCTGTTTCTTCCATAGGCCGGTATTGGGCTGAAAACGCCTGTTTTGAAACTCTGCACAGAAAGGGTTTGCAGACTGCTGAATCCACACACGGGTTTAACTCTGGAAGTTGAGTGCACACATTGACAACCGTTCTGTTAGATAGCTGCGTTTTGGATTTAGAAGCAGAGATTTCCCTGTGCTTTCTGCTGTTTCTTCCATAGGCCGGTATTGGGCTGAAAACGCCTGTTTTGAAACTCTGCACAGAAAGGGTTTGCAGACTGCTGAATCCACACACGGGTTTAACTCTGGAAGTTGAGTGCACACATTGACAACCGTTCTGTTAGATAGCTGCGTTTTGGATTTAGAAGCAGATATTTCCCTGTGCTTTCTGCTGTTTCTTCCATAGGCCGGTATTGGGCTGAAAACGCCTGTTTTGAAACTCTGCACAGAAAGGGTTTGCAGACTGCTGAATCCACACACGGGTTTAACTCTGGAAGTTGAGTGCACACATTGACAACCGTTCTGTTAGATAGCTGCGTTTTGGATTTAGAAGCAGAGATTTCCCTGTGCTTTCTGCTGTTTCTTCCATAGGCCGGTATTGGGCTGAAAACGCCTGTTTTGAAACTCTGCACAGAAAGGGTTTGCAGACTGCTGAATCCACACACGGGTTTAACTCTGGAAGTTGAGTGCACACATTGACAACCGTTCTGTTAGATAGCTGCGTTTTGGATTTAGAAGCAGATATTTCCCTGTGCTTTCTGCTGTTTCTTCCATAGGCCGGTATTGGGCTGAAAACGCCTGTTTTGAAACTCTGCACAGAAAGGGTTTGCAGACTGCTGAATCCACACACGGGTTTAACTCTGGAAGTTGAGTGCACACATTGACAACCGTTCTGTTAGACAGCTGCGTTTTGGATTTAGAAGCAGAGATTTCCCTGTGCTTTCTGCTGTTTCTTCCATAGGCCGGTATTGGGCTGAAAACGCCTGTTTTGAAACTCGGCACAGAAAGGGTTTGCAGACTGCTGAATCCACACACGGGTTTAACTCTGGAAGTTGAGTGCACACATTGACAACCGTTCTGTTAGATAGCTGCGTTTTGGATTTAGAAGCATATATTTCCCTGTGCTTTCTGCTGTTTCTTCCATAGGCCGGTATTGGGCTGAAAACGCCTGTTTTGAAACTCTGCACAGAAAGGGTTTGCAGACTGCTGAATCCACACACGGGTTTAACTCTGGAAGTTGAGTGCACACATTGACAACCGTTCTGTTAGATAGCTGCGTTTTGGATTTAGAAGCAGAGATTTCCCTGTGCTTTCTGCTGTTTCTTCCATAGGCCGGTATTGGGCTGAAAACGCCTGTTTTGAAACTCTGCACAGAAAGGGTTTGCAGACTGCTGAATCCACACACGGGTTTAACTCTGGAAGTTGAGTGCACACATTGACAACCGTTCTGTTAGATAGCTGCGTTTTGGATTTAGAAGCAGATATTTCCCTGTGCTTTCTGCTGTTTCTTCCATAGGCCGGTATTGGGCTGAAAACGCCTGTTTTGAAACTCTGCACAGAAAGGGTTTGCAGACTGCTGAATCCACACACGGGTTTAACTCTGGAAGTTGAGTGCACACATTGACAACCGTTCTGTTAGATAGCTGCGTTTTGGATTTAGAAGCAGAGATTTCCCTGTGCTTTCTGCTGTTTCTTCCATAGGCCGGTATTGGGCTGAAAACGCCTGTTTTGAAATTCTGCACAGAAAGTGTTTGCAGACTGCTGAATCCACACACGGGTTTAACTCTGGAAGTTGAGTGCACACATTGACAACCGTTCTGTTAGATAGCTGTGTTTTGGATTTAGAAGCAGAGATTTCCCTGTGCTTTCTGCTGTTTCTTCCATAGGCCGGTATTGGGCTGAAAACGCCTGTTTTGAAACTCTGCACAGAAAGGGTTTGCAGACTGCTGAATCCACACACGGGTTTAACTCTGGAAGTTGAGTGCACACATTGACAACCGTTCTGTTAGATAGCTGCGTTTTGGATTTAGAAGCAGATATTTCCCTGTGCTTTCTGCTGTTTCTTCCATAGGCCGGTATTGGGCTGAAAACGCCTGTTTTGAAACTCTGCACAGAAAGGGTTTGCAGACTGCTGAATCCACACACGGGTTTAACTCTGGAAGTTGAGTGCACACATTGACAACCGTTCTGTTAGATAGCTGCGTTTTGGATTTAGAAGCAGATATTTCCCTGTGCTTTCTGCTGTTTCTTCCATAGGCCGGTATTGGGCTGAAAACGCCTGTTTTGAAACTCTGCACAGAAAGGGTTTGCAGACTGCTGAATCCACACACGGGTTTAACTCTGGAAGTTGAGTGCACACATTGACAACCGTTCTGTTAGATAGCTGCGTTTTGGATTTAGAAGCAGATATTTCCCTGTGCTTTCTGCTGTTTCTTCCATATGCCGGTATTGGGCTGAAAACGCCTGTTTTGAAACTCTGCACAGAAAGGGTTTGCAGACTGCTGAATCCACACACGGGTTTAACTCTGGAAGTTGAGTGCACACATTGACAACCGTTCTGTTAGATAGCTGCGTTTTGGATTTAGAAGCAGATATTTCCCTGTGCTTTCTGCTGTTTCTTCCATAGGCCGGTATTGGGCTGAAAACGCCTGTTTTGAAACTCTGCACAGAAAGGGTTTGCAGACTGCTGAATCCACACACGGGTTTAACTCTGGAAGTTGAGTGCACACATTGACAACCGTTCTGTTAGATAGCTGCGTTTTGGATTTAGAAGCAGAGATTTCCCTGTGCTTTCTGCTGTTTCTTCCATAGGCCGGTATTGGGCTGAAAACGCCTGTTTTGAAACTCTGCACAGAAAGGGTTTGCAGACTGCTGAATCCACACACGGGTTTAACTCTGGAAGTTGAGTGCACACATTGACAACCGTTCTGTTAGATAGCTGCGTTTTGGATTTAGAAGCAGATATTTCCCTGTGCTTTCTGCTGTTTCTTCCATAGGCCGGTATTGGGCTGAAAACGCCTGTTTTGAAACTCTGCACAGAAAGGGTTTGCAGACTGCTGAATCCACACACGGGTTTAACTCTGGAAGTTGAGTGCACACATTGACAACCGTTCTGTTAGATAGCTGCGTTTTGGATTTAGAAGCAGATATTTCCCTGTGCTTTCTGCTGTTTCTTCCATAGGCCGGTATTGGGCTGAAAACGCCTGTTTTGAAACTCTGCACAGAAAGGGTTTGCAGACTGCTGAATCCACACACGGGTTTAACTCTGGAAGTTGAGTGCACACATTGACAACCGTTCTGTTAGATAGCTGCGTTTTGGATTTAGAAGCAGAGATTTCCCTGTGCTTTCTGCTGTTTCTTCCATAGGCCGGTATTGGGCTGAAAACGCCTGTTTTGAAACTCTGCACAGAAAGGGTTTGCAGACTGCTGAATCCACACACGGGTTTAACTCTGGAAGTTGAGTTCACACATTGACAACCGTTCTGTTAGATAGCTGCGTTTTGGATTTAGAAGCAGATATTTCCCTGTGCTTTCTGCTGTTTCTTCCATATGCCGGTATTGGGCTGAAAACGCCTGTTTTGAAACTCTGCACAGAAAGGGTTTGCAGACTGCTGAATCCACACACGGGTTTAACTCTGGAAGTTGAGTGCACACATTGACAACCGTTCTGTTAGATAGCTGCGTTTTGGATTTAGAAGCAGAGATTTCCCTGTGCTTTCTGCTGTTTCTTCCATAGGCCGGTATTGGGCTGAAAACGCCTGTTTTGAAACTCTGCACAGAAAGGGTTTGCAGACTGCTGAATCCACACACGGGTTTAACTCTGGAAGTTGAGTGCACACATTGACAACCGTTCTGTTAGATAGCTGCGTTTTGGATTTAGAAGCAGATATTTCCCTGTGCTTTCTGCTGTTTTTTTCATAGGCCGGTATTGGGCTGAAAACGCCTGTTTTGAAACTCTGCACAGAAAGGGTTTGCAGACTGCTGAATCCACACACGGGTTTAAATCTGGAAGTTGAGTGCACACATTGACAACCGTTCTGTTAGATAGCTGCGTTTTGGATTTAGAAGCAGATATTTCCCTGTGCTTTCTGCTGTTTCTTCCATAGGCCGGTATTGGGCTGAAAACGCCTGTTTTGAAACTCTGCACCGAAAGGGTTTGCAGACTGCTGAATCCACACACGGGTTTAACTCTGGAAGTTGAGTGCACACTTTGAGAACCGTTCTGTTAGATAGCTGCGTTTTGGATTTAGAAGCAGAGATTTCCCTGTGCTTTCTGCTGTTTCTTCCATATGCCGGTATTGGGCTGAAAACGCCTGTTTTGAAACTCTGCACAGAAAGGGTTTGCAGACTGCTGAATCCACACACGGGTTTAACTCTGGAAGTTGAGTGCACACATTGACAACCGTTCTGTTAGATAGCTGCGTTTTGGATTTAGAAGCAGATATTTCCCTGTGCTTTCTGCTGTTTCTTCCATAGGCCGGTATTGGGCTGAAAACGCCTGTTTTGAAACTCTGCACAGAAAGGGTTTGCAGACTGCTGAATCCACACACGGGTTTAACTCTGGAAGTTGAGTGCACACATTGACAACCGTTCTGTTAGATAGCTGCGTTTTGGATTTAGAAGCAGATATTTCCCTGTGCTTTCTGCTGTTTCTTCCATAGGCCGGTATTGGGCTGAAAACGCCTGTTTTGAAACTCTGCACAGAAAGGGTTTGCAGACTGCTGAATCCACACACGGGTTTAACTCTGGAAGTTGAGTGCACACATTGACAACCGTTCTGTTAGATAGCTGCCTTTTGGTTTTAGAAGCAGTTATTTCTCTTTACAGCTCATACTCTCATTCACTCCGGAATATCCAAACGCAGCTCCTAAAAGAAACGGGTTTCTATGTATAATGAGATATTTCTCTTTACATCTTGTACCCCAGTATACTCTGATATATGCAAACGCAGCTCCTGGAAGAAACGTGTTTGTAACTCGCTGAATCTTAGCATATATTGAAGTCTGTTAGGTGAATGATCACACAGCAGAGCAGTTTGAAAAAAACATTTCTTCCATGTTATAGATGCACTGTTACTGCTACTGCTTTTAGGCTGGTGTTTTCCTGGAAATGTTGGTTTTAGAATTTCCATATAAATGCTTTGTAAACTGCTGCATAAGTGGAGCAGTTTAATTCGTTAAGTTGAATGCCCTCATTCACATTCATTCTGTTAGCTAGCTCCGTTTTGGTTTTAGAAGCCTATGTTTCTAGTTACAGCATATACTCCCATTCATTCTGGAATAGCCAAACGCAGCTCCCAGAATAGACGTGTTTCTAAGTCACTGAATCTAAACATAGATTCAACTCCCTTAGGTGAACGAACACACAGCACAGCAGTTTGAAAGAAACGTTTTATTTGAGTTTTAGACGCAGTCTTATTGCTATTTCTTAGAGGCCGGTATTTTGCTGGGAATGTCTGTTTTAGAATCTGCACAAAAATCTTTTCTAAACTGCTGCATAGAAACAGCAGTTTATCTCAATAAGCTGAATGCACACAGTGACAACCATTCTGTTAGATGGCTCCGTGTTTGTTTTAGAACCAGATATTTCACTTTAAACCTTATACTCCAGTACACTCTGGAATATGCAAATGCAGCTCCTGGAAGAAACGTGTTTCTTACTCGCTGAATCTGAACATATACTCAAGACTCTTAGGTGAATGAACACAGAGCAGAGCATTTTGAAGAAAACGTTTCTTCTATGTTATAGATGCAGTCTTACTGCTACTTCTTTTAGGCTGGTGTTTTGCTGCAAATGTTGATTTTAGAATTTGCATATAAAGGGTTTCTAAACTGCTGCCTAAGAAGAGCAGATTAACCCTTTAAGTTGAATGCACACATTCACAACCATTCTGTTAGATAGCTCCGTTTTGGTTTTAGAAACAGATATTTCTCTTTACAGCATTTACTCCCATACACTCTGGAATACCGAAATGCAGCTCCTAGAATAAACGTGTTTCAAACTCGCTGAATCCAAACATAGATTCAACGACCTTTGGTGAACGAACACACTGCAGAGCAGTTTGAAAGAAACGTTCCCTCTGAGTTTTAGACGCAGTCTTACTGCTATTTCTTATAGGCCGGTATTTTGCTGGAAATGTCTGTTTGAGAATCTACACAGAAATGTTTTCTAAACTGCTGCATACAAACAGCAGTTTAGCTCAGTAAGTTGAATGCACACATTGACAACCATTCCATTAGATCATCCGTTTTTCTTTTGGAACGAGACATTTGTCTTTACATCTTATACTCCAGTATACTCTGGAATAGGCAAACACAGCTCCTGGAAGAAACGTGTTGCTAACTAGCTGAATCTGAACATATATTCAAGTCTCTTATATGAATGAACACACAGCAGAGCAGTTTGAAAACAGTTTCTTCCATGTTAAAGATGCAGTCTTACTGCTATTTCCTTTAGGCTGGTGTTTTGCTGGAAAGGTCTGTATGAGAATTTGCATATAAAGGGTTTCTAAAGTGCTGCATGAGAAGAGCAGTTTACCTCTTTAAGCCAAAGGCACACATTCACAACCACTCTGCTAGATAGATCCATTTTGGTTTTAGAAACAGATATTTCTCTTTACAGCATATACTCCCATTCATTCTGGAATATTCAAAGACAGCTCCTAGAATAAACGCGTTTCTATCTCGCTGAATCTAAACATAGATTCAACTCCCTTAGGTCAAAGAACACAGGGCCGAGCAGTTTGAAAGAAACGTTTCTTCTGAGTTTTAGACGCAGTCTTACTGCTCTTTCCTATATATGCCGGTACTGGGCCGGAAAGGCCTGTTTTGAGATTCTGCACAGAAAGTGTTTGCAGACTGCTGAATCCACACACGGGTTTAACTCTGGAAGTTGAGTGCACACATTGACAACCGTTCTGTTAGATAGCTGCGTTTTGGATTTAGAAGCAGAGATTTCCCTGTGCTTTCTGCTGTTTCTTCCATAGGCCGGTATTGGGCTGAAAACGCCTGTTTTGAAACTCTGCACAGAAAGGGTTTGCAGACTGCTGAATCCACACACGGGTTTAACTCTGGAAGTTGAGTGCACACATTGACAACCGTTCTGTTAGATAGCTGCGTTTTGGATTTAGAAGCAGATATTTCCCTGTGCTTTCTGCTGTTTCTTCCATAGGCCGGTATTGGGCTGAAAACGCCTGTTTTGAAACTCTGCACAGAAAGGGTTTGCAGACTGCTGAATCCACACACGGGTTTAACTCTGGAAGTTGAGTGCACACATTGACAACCGTTCTGTTAGATAGCTGCGTTTTGGATTTAGAAGCAGATATTTCCCTGTGCTTTCTGCTGTTTCTTCCATAGGCCGGTATTGGGCTGAAAACGCCTGTTTTGAAACTCTGCACAGAAAGGGTTTGCAGACTGCTGAATCCACACACGGGTTTAACTCTGGAAGTTGAGTGCACACATTGACAACCGTTCTGTTAGATAGCTGCGTTTTGGATTTAGAAGCAGATATTTCCCTGTGCTTTCTGCTGTTTCTTCCATATGCCGGTATTGGGCTGAAAACGCCTGTTTTGAAACTCTGCACAGAAAGGGTTTGCAGACTGCTGAATCCACACACGGGTTTAACTCTGGAAGTTGAGTGCACACATTGACAACTGTTCTGTTAGATAGCTGCGTTTTGGATTTAGAAGCAGAGATTTCCCTGTGCTTTCTGCTGTTTCTTCCATAGGCCGGTATTGGGCTGAAAACGCCTGTTTTGAAACTCTGCACAGAAAGGGTTTGCAGACTGCTGAATCCACACACGGGTTTAACTCTGGAAGTTGAGTGCACACATTGACAACCGTTCTGTTAGATAGCTGCGTTTTGGATTTAGAAGCAGAGATTTCCCTGTGCTTTCTGCTGTTTCTTCCATATGCCGGTATTGGGCTGAAAACGCCTGTTTTGAAACTCTGCAGAGAAAGGTTTTGCAGACTGCTGAATCCACACACGGGTTTAACTCTGGAAGTTGAGTGCACACATTGACAACCGTTCTGTTAGATAGCTGCGTTTTGGATTTAGAAGCAGATATTTCCCTGTGCTTTCTGCTGTTTCTTCCATATGCCGGTATTGGGCTGAAAACTCCTGTTTTGAAACTCTGCACCGAAAGGGTTTGCAGACTGCTGAATCCACACACGGGTTTAACTCTGGAAGTTGAGTGCACAGATTGACAACCGTTCTGTTAGATAGCTGCGTTTTGGATTTAGAAGCAGATATTTCCCTGTGCTTTCTGCTGTTTCTTCCATAGGCCGGTATTGGGCTGAAAACGCCTGTTTTGAAACTCTGCACAGAAAGGGTTTGCAGACTGCTGAATCCACACACGGGTTTAACTCTGGAAGTTGAGTGCACACATTGACAACCGTTCTGTTAGATAGCTGCGTTTTGGATTTAGAAGCAGATATTTCCCTGTGCTTTCTGCTGTTTCTTCCATAGGCCGGTATTGGGCTGAAAACGCCTGTTATGAAACTCGGCACAGAAAGGGTTTGCAGACTGCTGAATCCACACACGGGTTTAACTCTGGAAGTTGAGTGCACACATTGACAACCGTTCTGTTAGATAGCTGCGTTTTGGATTTAGAAGCAGAGATTTCCCTGTGCTTTCTGCTGTTTCTTCCATAGGCCGGTATTGGGCTGAAAACGCCTGTTTTGAAATTCTGCACAGAAAGTGTTTGCAGACTGCTGAATCCACACACGGGTTTAACTCTGGAAGTTGAGTGCACACATTGACAACCGTTCTGTTAGATAGCTGCGTTTTGGATTTAGAAGCAGATATTTCCCTGTGCTTTCTGCTGTTTCTTCCATAGGCCGGTATTGGGCTGAAAACGCCTGTTTTGAAACTCTGCACAGAAAGGGTTTGCAGACTGCTGAATCCACACACGGGTTTAACTCTGGAAGTTGAGTGCACACATTGACAACCGTTCTGTTAGATAGCTGCGTTTTGGATTTAGAAGCAGATATTTCCCTGTGCTTTCTGCTGTTTCTTCCATAGGCCGGTATTGGGCTGAAAACGCCTGTTTTGAAACTCTGCACAGAAAGGGTTTGCAGACTGCTGAATCCACACACGGGTTTAACTCTGGAAGTTGAGTGCACACATTGACAACCGTTCTGTTAGATAGCTGCGTTTTGGATTTAGAAGCAGATATTTCCCTGTGCTTTCTGCTGTTTCTTCCATAGGCCGGTATTGGGCTGAAAACGCCTGTTTTGAAACTCTGCACAGAAAGGGTTTGCAGACTGCTGAATCCACACACGGGTTTAACTCTGGAAGTTGAGTGCACACATTGACAACCGTTCTGTTAGATAGCTGCGTTTTGGATTTAGAAGCAGAGATTTCCCTGTGCTTTCTGCTGTTTCTTCCATAGGCCGGTATTGGGCTGAAAACGCCTGTTTTGAAACTCTGCACAGAAAGGGTTTGCAGACTGCTGAATCCACACACGGGTTTAACTCTGGAAGTTGAGTGCACACATTGACAACCGTTCTGTTAGATAGCTGCGTTTTGGATTTAGAAGCAGATATTTCCCTGTGCTTTCTGCTGTTTCTTCCATAGGCCGGTATTGGGCTGAAAACGCCTGTTTTGAAACTCTGCACAGAAAGGGTTTGCAGACTGCTGAATCCACACACGGGTTTAACTCTGGAAGTTGAGTGCACACATTGACAACCGTTCTGTTAGATAGCTGCGTTTTGGATTTAGAAGCAGATATTTCCCTGTGCTTTCTGCTGTTTCTTCCATAGGCCGGTATTAGGCTGAAAACGCCTGTTTTGAAACTCTGCACAGAAAGGGTTTGCAGACTGCTGAATCCACACACCGGTTTTACTCTGGAAGTTGAGTGCACACATTGACAACCGTTCTGTTAGATAGCTGCGTTTTGGATTTAGAAGCAGATATTTCCCTGTGCTTTCTGCTGTTTCTTCCATAGGCCGGTATTGGGCTGAAAACGCCTGTTTTGAAACTCTGCACAGAAAGGGTTTGCAGACTGCTGAATCCACACACGGGTTTAACTCTGGAAGTTGAGTGCACACATTGACAACCGTTCTGTTAGATAGCTGCGTTTTGGATTTAGAAGCAGATATTTCCCTGTGCTTTCTGCTGTTTCTTCCATAGGCCGGTATTGGGCTGAAAACGCCTGTTTTGAAACTCTGCAAAGAAAGTGTTTGCAGACTGCTGAATCCACACACGGGTTTAACTCTGGAAGTTGAGTGCACACATTGACAACCGTTCTGTTAGATAGCTGCGTTTTGGATTTAGAAGCAGATATTTCCCTGTGCTTTCTTATGTTTCTTCCATAGGCCGGTATTGGGCTGAAAACGCCTGTTTTGAAACTCTGTACAGAAAGGGTTTGCAGACTGCTGAATCCACACACGGGTTTAACTCTGGAAGTTGAGTGCACACATCGACAACCGTTCTGTTAGATAGCTGCGTTTTGGATTTAGAAGCAGATATTTTCCTGTGCTTTCTGCTGTTTCTTCCATAGGCCGGTATTGGGCTGAAAACGCCTGTTTTGAAACTCTGCACAGAAAGGGTTTGCAGACTGCTGAATCCACACACGGGTTTAACTCTGGAAGTTGAGTGCACACATTGACAACCGTTCTGTTAGATAGCTGCGTTTTGGATTTAGAAGCAGATATTTCCCTGTGCTTTCTGCTGTTTCTTCCATAGGCCGGTATTGGGCTGAAAACGCCTGTTTTGAAACTCTGCACAGAAAGGGTTTGCAGACTGCTGAATCCACACACGGGTTTAACTCTGGAAGTTGAGTGCACACATTGACAACCGTTCTGTTAGATAGCTGCGTTTTGGATTTAGAAGCAGATATTTCCCTGTGCTTTCTGCTGTTTCTTCCATAGGCCGGTATTGGGCTGAAAACGCCTGTTTTGAAACTCTGCACAGAAAGGGTTTGCAGACTGCTGAAACCACACACGGGTTTAACTCTGGAAGTTGAGTGCACACATTGACAACCGTTCTGTTAGATAGCTGCGTTTTGGATTTAGAAGCAGATATTTCCCTGTGCTTTCTGCTGTTTCTTCCATAGGCCGGTATTGGGCTGAAAACGCCTGTTTTGAAACTCTGCACAGAAAGGGTTTGCAGACTGCTGAATCCACACACGGGTTTAACTCTGGAAGTTGAGTGCACACATTGACAACCGTTCTGTTAGATAGCTGCGTTTTGGATTTACAAGCAGATATTTCCCTGTGCTTTCTGCTGTTTCTTCCATAGGCCGGTATTGGGCTGAAAACGCCTGTTTTGAAACTCTGCACAGAAAGGGTTTGCAGACTGCTGAATCCACACACGGGTTTAACTCTGGAAGTTGAGTGCACACATTGACAACCGTTCTGTTAGATAGCTGCGTTTTGGATTTAGAAGCAGAGATTTCCCTGTGCTTTCTGCTGTTTCTTCCATAGGCCGGTATTGGGCTGAAAACGCCTGTTTTGAAACTCTGCACAGAAAGGGTTTGCAGACTGCTGAATCCACACACGGGTTTAACTCTGGAAGTTGAGTGCACACATTGACAACCGTTCTGTTAGATAGCTGCGTTTTGGATTTAGAAGCAGAGATTTCCCTGTGCTTTCTGCTGTTTCTTCCATAGGCCGGTATTGGGCTGAAAACGCCTGTTTTGAAACTCTGCACAGAAAGGGTTTGCAGACTGCTGAATCCACACACGGGTTTAACTCTGGAAGTTGAGTGCACACATTGACAACCGTTCTGTTAGATAGCTGCGTTTTGGATTTAGAAGCAGAGATTTCCCTGTGCTTTCTGCTGTTTCTTCCATATGCCGGTATTGGGCTGAAAACGCCTGTTTTGAAACTCTGCACAGAAAGGGTTTGCAGACTGCTGAATCCACACACGGGTTTAACTCTGGAAGTTGAGTGCACACATTGACAACCGTTCTGTTAGATAGCTGCGTTTTGGATTTAGAAGCAGATATTTCCCTGTGCTTTCTGCTGTTTCTTCCATATGCCGGTATTGGGCTGAAAACTCCTGTTTTGAAACTCTGCACCGAAAGGGTTTGCAGACTGCTGAATCCACACACGGGTTTAACTCTGGAAGTTGAGTGCACACATTGACAACCGTTCTGTTAGATAGCTGCGTTTTGGATTTAGAAGCAGATATTTCCCTGTGCTTTCTGCTGTTTCTTCCATAGGCCGGTATTGGGCTGAAAACGCCTGTTTTGAAACTCTGCACAGAAAGGGTTTGCAGACTGCTGAATCCACACACGGGTTTAACTCTGGAAGTTGAGTGCACACATTGACAACCGTTCTGTTAGATAGCTGCGTTTTGGATTTAGAAGCAGATATTTCCCTGTGCTTTCTGCTGTTTCTTCCATAGGCCGGTATTGGGCTGAAAACGCCTGTTATGAAACTCGGCACAGAAAGGGTTTGCAGACTGCTGAATCCACACACGGGTTTAACTCTGGAAGTTGAGTGCACACATTGACAACCGTTCTGTTAGATAGCTGCGTTTTGGATTTAGAAGCAGAGATTTCCCTGTGCTTTCTGCTGTTTCTTCCATAGGCCGGTATTGGGCTGAAAACGCCTGTTTTGAAATTCTGCACAGAAAGTGTTTGCAGACTGCTGAATCCACACACGGGTTTAACTCTGGAAGTTGAGTGCACACATTGACAACCGTTCTGTTAGATAGCTGCGTTTTCGATTTAGAAGCAGATATTTCCCTGTGCTTTCTGCTGTTTCTTCCATAGGCCGGTATTGGGCTGAAAACGCCTGTTTTGAAACTCTGCACAGAAAGGGTTTGCAGACTGCTGAATCCACACACGGGTTTAACTCTGGAAGTTGAGTGCACACATTGACAACCGTTCTGTTAGATAGCTGCGTTTTGGATTTAGAAGCAGATATTTCCCTGTGCTTTCTGCTGTTTCTTCCATAGGCCGGTATTGGGCTGAAAACGCCTGTTTTGAAACTCTGCACAGAAAGGGTTTGCAGACTGCTGAATCCACACACGGGTTTAACTCTGGAAGTTGAGTGCACACATTGACAACCGTTCTGTTAGATAGCTGCGTTTTGGATTTAGAAGCAGATATTTCCCTGTGCTTTCTGCTGTTTCTTCCATAGGCCGGTATTGGGCTGAAAACGCCTGTTTTGAAACTCTGCACAGAAAGGGTTTGCAGACTGCTGAATCCACACACGGGTTTAACTCTGGAAGTTGAGTGCACACATTGACAACCGTTCTGTTAGATAGCTGCGTTTTGGATTTAGAAGCAGAGATTTCCCTGTGCTTTCTGCTGTTTCTTCCATAGGCCGGTATTGGGCTGAAAACGCCTGTTTTGAAACTCTGCACAGAAAGGGTTTGCAGACTGCTGAATCCACACACGGGTTTAACTCTGGAAGTTGAGTGCACACATTGACAACCGTTCTGTTAGATAGCTGCGTTTTGGATTTAGAAGCAGATATTTCCCTGTGCTTTCTGCTGTTTCTTCCATAGGCCGGTATTGGGCTGAAAACGCCTGTTTTGAAACTCTGCACAGAAAGGGTTTGCAGACTGCTGAATCCACACACGGGTTTAACTCTGGAAGTTGAGTGCACACATTGACAACCGTTCTGTTAGATAGCTGCGTTTTGGATTTAGAAGCAGATATTTCCCTGTGCTTTCTGCTGTTTCTTCCATAGGCCGGTATTGGGCTGAAAACGCCTGTTTTGAAACTCTGCACAGAAAGGGTTTGCAGACTGCTGAATCCACACACGGGTTTAACTCTGGAAGTTGAGTGCACACATTGACAACCGTTCTGTTAGATAGCTGCGTTTTGGATTTAGAAGCAGATATTTCCCTGTGCTTTCTGCTGTTTCTTCCATAGGCCGGTATTGGGCTGAAAACGCCTGTTTTGAAACTCTGCACAGAAAGGGTTTGCAGACTGCTGAATCCACACACGGGTTTAACTCTGGAAGTTGAGTGCACACATTGACAACCGTTCTGTTAGATAGCTGCGTTTTGGATTTAGAAGCAGATATTTCCCTGTGCTTTCTGCTGTTTCTTCCATAGGCCGGTATTGGGCTGAAAACGCCTGTTTTGAAACTCTGCAAAGAAAGTGTTTGCAGACTGCTGAATCCACACACGGGTTTAACTCTGGAAGTTGAGTGCACACATTGACAACCGTTCTGTTAGATAGCTGCGTTTTGGATTTAGAAGCAGATATTTCCCTGTGCTTTCTGCTGTTTCTTCCATAGGCCGGTATTGGGCTGAAAACGCCTGTTTTGAAACTCTGTACAGAAAGGGTTTGCAGACTGCTGAATCCACACACGGGTTTAACTCTGGAAGTTGAGTGCACACATCGACAACCGTTCTGTTAGATAGCTGCGTTTTGGATTTAGAAGCAGATATTTTCCTGTGCTTTCTGCTGTTTCTTCCATAGGCCGGTATTGGGCTGAAAACGCCTGTTTTGAAACTCTGCACAGAAAGGGTTTGCAGACTGCTGAATCCACACACGGGTTTAACTCTGGAAGTTGAGTGCACACATTGACAACCGTTCTGTTAGATAGCTGCGTTTTGGATTTAGAAGCAGATATTTCCCTGTGCTTTCTGCTGTTTCTTCCATAGGCCGGTATTGGGCTGAAAACGCCTGTTTTGAAACTCTGCACAGAAAGTGTTTGCAGACTGCTGAATCCACACACGGGTTTAACTCTGGAAGTTGAGTGCACACATTGACAACCGTTCTGTTAGATAGCTGCGTTTTGGATTTAGAAGCAGATATTTCCCTGTGCTTTCTGCTGTTTCTTCCTTATGCCGGTATTGGGCTGAAAACGCCTGTTTTGAAACTCGGCACAGAAAGGGTTTGCAGACTGCTGAATCCACACACGGGTTTAACTCTGGAAGTTGAGTGCACACATTGACAACCGTTCTGTTAGATAGCTGCGTTTTGGATTTAGAAGCAGATATTTCCCTGTGCTTTCTGCTGTTTCTTCCATATGCCGGTATTGGGCTGAAAACTCCTGTTTTGAAACTCTGCACCGAAAGGGTTTGCAGACTGCTGAATCCACACACGGGTTTAACTCTGGAAGTTGAGTGCACACATTGACAACCGTTCTGTTAGATAGCTGCGTTTTGGATTTAGAAGCAGATATTTCCCTGTGCTTTCTGCTGTTTCTTCCATAGGCCGGTATTGGGCTGAAAACGCCTGTTTTGAAACTCTGCACAGAAAGGGTTTGCAGACTGCTGAATCCACACACGGGTTTAACTCTGGAAGTTGAGTGCACACATTGACAACCGTTCTGTTAGATAGCTGCGTTTTGGATTTAGAAGCAGATATTTCCCTGTGCTTTCTGCTGTTTCTTCCATAGGCCGGTATTGGGCTGAAAACGCCTGTTATGAAACTCGGCACAGAAAGGGTTTGCAGACTGCTGAATCCACACACGGGTTTAACTCTGGAAGTTGAGTGCACACATTGACAACCGTTCTGTTAGATAGCTGCGTTTTGGATTTAGAAGCAGAGATTTCCCTGTGCTTTCTGCTGTTTCTTCCATAGGCCGGTATTGGGCTGAAAACGCCTGTTTTGAAATTCTGCACAGAAAGTGTTTGCAGACTGCTGAATCCACACACGGGTTTAACTCTGGAAGTTGAGTGCACACATTGACAACCGTTCTGTTAGATAGCTGCGTTTTGGATTTAGAAGCAGATATTTCCCTGTGCTTTCTGCTGTTTCTTCCATAGGCCGGTATTGGGCTGAAAACGCCTGTTTTGAAACTCTGCACAGAAAGGGTTTGCAGACTGCTGAATCCACACACGGGTTTAACTCTGGAAGTTGAGTGCACACATTGACAACCGTTCTGTTAGATAGCTGCGTTTTGGATTTAGAAGCAGAGATTTCCCTGTGCTTTCTGCTGTTTCTTCCATAGGCCGGTATTGGGCTGAAAACGCCTGTTTTGAAACTCTGCACAGAAAGGGTTTGCAGACTGCTGAATCCACACACGGGTTTAACTCTGGAAGTTGAGTGCACACATTGACAACCGTTCTGTTAGATAGCTGCGTTTTGGATTTAGAAGCAGATATTTCCCTGTGCTTTCTGCTGTTTCTTCCATAGGCCGGTATTGGGCTGAAAACGCCTGTTTTGAAACTCTGCACAGAAAGGGTTTGCAGACTGCTGAATCCACACACGGGTTTAACTCTGGAAGTTGAGTGCACACATTGACAACCGTTCTGTTAGATAGCTGCGTTTTGGATTTAGAAGCAAAGATTTCCCTGTGCTTTCTGCTGTTTCTTCCATAGGCCGGTATTGGGCTGAAAACGCCTGTTTTGAAACTCTGCACAGAAAGGGTTTGCAGACTGCTGAATCCACACACGGGTTTAACTCTGGAAGTTGAGTGCACACATTGACAGCCGTTCTGTTAGATAGCTGCGTTTTGGATTTAGAAGCAGATATTTCCCTGTGCTTTCTGCTGTTTCTTCCATAGGCCGGTATTGGGCTGAAAACGCCTGTTTTGAAACTCTGCACAGAAAGGGTTTGCAGACTGCTGAATCCACACACGGGTTTAACTCTGGAAGTTGAGTGCACACATTGACAACCGTTCTGTTAGATAGCTGCGTTTTGGATTTAGAAGCAGATATTTCCCTGTGCTTTCTGCTGTTTCTTCCATAGGCCGGTATTGGGCTGAAAACGCCTGTTTTGAAACTCTGCACAGAAAGGGTTTGCAGACTGCTGAATCCACACACGGGTTTAACTCTGGAAGTTGAGTGCACACATTGACAACCGTTCTGTTAGATAGCTGCGTTTTGGATTTAGAAGCAGATATTTCCCTGTGCTTTCTGCTGTTTCTTCCATAGGCCGGTATTGGGCTGAAAACGCCTGTTTTGAAACTCTGCACAGAAAGGGTTTGCAGACTGCTGAATCCACACACGGGTTTAACTCTGGAAGTTGAGTGCACACATTGACAACCGTTCTGTTAGATAGCTGCGTTTTGGATTTAGAAGCAGAGATTTCCCTGTGCTTTCTGCTGTTTCTTCCATAGGCCGGTATTGGGCTGAAAACGCCTGTTTTGAAACTCTGCAAAGAAAGTGTTTGCAGACTGCTGAATCCACACACGGGTTTAACTCTGGAAGTTGAGTGCACACATTGACAACCGTTCTGTTAGATAGCTGCGTTTTGGATTTAGAAGCAGATATTTCCCTGTGCTTTCTGCTGTTTCTTCCATAGGCCGGTATTGGGCTGAAAACGCCTGTTTTGAAACTCTGTACAGAAAGGGTTTGCAGACTGCTGAATCCACACACGGGTTTAACTCTGGAAGTTGAGTGCACACATCGACAACCGTTCTGTTAGATAGCTGCGTTTTGGATTTAGAAGCAGATATTTTCCTGTGCTTTCTGCTGTTTCTTCCATAGGCCGGTATTGGGCTGAAAACGCCTGTTTTGAAACTCTGCACAGAAAGGGTTTGCAGACTGCTGAATCCACACACGGGTTTAACTCTGGAAGTTGAGTGCACACATTGACAACCGTTCTGTTAGATAGCTGCGTTTTGGATTTAGAAGCAGATATTTCCCTGTGCTTTCTGCTGTTTCTTCCATAGGCCGGTATTGGGCTGAAAACGCCTGTTTTGAAACTCTGCACAGAAAGTGTTTGCAGACTGCTGAATCCACACACGGGTTTAACTCTGGAAGTTGAGTGCACACATTGACAACCGTTCTGTTAGATAGCTGCGTTTTGGATTTAGAAGCAGATATTTCCCTGTGCTTTCTGCTGTTTCTTCCTTATGCCGGTATTGGGCTGAAAACGCCTGTTTTGAAACTCGGCACAGAAAGGGTTTGCAGACTGCTGAATCCACACACGGGTTTAACTCTGGAAGTTGAGTGCACACATTGACAACCGTTCTGTTAGATAGCTGCGTTTTGGATTTAGAAGCAGATATTTCCCTGTGCTTTCTGCTGTTTCTTCCATAGGCCGGTATTGGGCTGAAAACGCCTGTTTTGAACCTCTGCACAGAAAGGGTTTGCAGACTGCTGAATCCACACACGGGTTTAACTCTGGAAGTTGAGTGCACACATTGACAACCGTTCTGTTAGATAGCTGCGTTTTGGATTTAGAAGCAGAGATTTCCCTGTGCTTTCTGCTGTTTCTTCCATAGGCCGGTATTGGGCTGAAAACGCCTGTTTTGAAACTCTGCACAGAAAGGGTTTGCAGACTGCTGAATCCACACACGGGTTTAACTCTGGAAGTTGAGTGCACACATTGACAACCGTTCTGTTAGATAGCTGCGTTTTGGATTTAGAAGCAGATATTTCCCTGTGCTTTCTGCTGTTTCTTCCATATGCCGGTATTGGGCTGAAAACGCCTGTTTTGAAACTCGGCACAGAAAGGGTTTGCAGACTGCTGAATCCACACACGGGTTTAACTCTGGAAGTTGAGTGCACACATTGACAACCGTTCTGTTAGATAGCTGCGTTTTGGATTTAGAAGCAGATATTTCCCTGTGCTTTCTGCTGTTTCTTCCATATGCCGGTATTGGGCTGAAAACTCCTGTTTTGAAACTCTGCACCGAAAGGGTTTGCAGACTGCTGAATCCACACACGGGTTTAACTCTGGAAGTTGAGTGCACACATTGACAACCGTTCTGTTAGATAGCTGCGTTTTGGATTTAGAAGCAGATATTTCCCTGTGCTTTCTGCTGTTTCTTCCATAGGCCGGTATTGGGCTGAAAACGCCTGTTTTGAAACTCGGCACAGAAAGGGTTTGCAGACTGCTGAATCCACACACGGGTTTAACTCTGGAAGTTGAGTGCACACATTGACAACCGTTCTGTTAGATAGCTGCGTTTTGGATTTAGAAGCAGATATTTCCCTGTGCTTTCTGCTGTTTCTTCCATAGGCCGGTATTGGGCTGAAAACGCCTGTTTTGAAACTCTGCACAGAAAGGGTTTGCAGACTGCTGAATCCACACACGGGTTTAACTCTGGAAGTTGAGTGCACACATTGACATCCGTTCTGTTAGATAGCTGCGTTTTGGATTTAGAAGCAGATATTTCCCTGTGCTTTCTGCTGTTTCTTCCATAGGCCGGTATTGGGCTGAAAACGCCTGTTATGAAACTCGGCACAGAAAGGGTTTGCAGACTGCTGAATCCACACACGGGTTTAACTCTGGAAGTTGAGTGCACACATTGACAACCGTTCTGTTAGATAGCTGCGTTTTGGATTTAGAAGCAGAGATTTCCCTGTGCTTTCTGCTGTTTCTTCCATAGGCCGGTATTGGGCTGAAAACGCCTGTTTTGAAACTCTGCACAGAAAGGGTTTGCAGACTGCTGAATCCACACACGGGTTTAACTCTGGAAGTTGAGTGCACACATTGACAACCGTTCTGTTAGATAGCTGCGTTTTGGATTTAGAAGCAGATATTTCCCTGTGCTTTCTGCTGTTTCTTCCATAGGCCGGTATTGGGCTGAAAACGCCTGTTATGAAACTCGGCACAGAAAGGGTTTGCAGACTGCTGAATCCACACACGGGTTTAACTCTGGAAGTTGAGTGCACACATTGACAACCGTTCTGTTAGATAGCTGCGTTTTGGATTTAGAAGCAGAGATTTCCCTGTGCTTTCTGCTGTTTCTTCCATAGGCCGGTATTGGGCTGAAAACGCCTGTTTTGAAATTCTGCACAGAAAGTGTTTGCAGACTGCTGAATCCACACACGGGTTTAACTCTGGAAGTTGAGTGCACACATTGACAACCGTTCTGTTAGATAGCTGCGTTTTGGATTTAGAAGCAGATATTTCCCTGTGCTTTCTGCTGTTTCTTCCATAGGCCGGTATTGGGCTGAAAACGCCTGTTTTGAAACTCTGCACAGAAAGGGTTTGCAGACTGCTGAATCCACACACGGGTTTAACTCTGGAAGTTGAGTGCACACATTGACAACCGTTCTGTTAGATAGCTGCGTTTTGGATTTAGAAGCAGAGATTTCCCTGTGCTTTCTGCTGTTTCTTCCATAGGCCGGTATTGGGCTGAAAACGCCTGTTTTGAAACTCTGCACAGAAAGGGTTTGCAGACTGCTGAATCCACACACGGGTTTAACTCTGGAAGTTGAGTGCACACATTGACAACCGTTCTGTTAGATAGCTGCGTTTTGGATTTAGAAGCAGATATTTCCCTGTGCTTTCTGCTGTTTCTTCCATAGGCCGGTATTGGGCTGAAAACGCCTGTTTTGAAACTCTGCACAGAAAGGGTTTGCAGACTGCTGAATCCACACACGGGTTTAACTCTGGAAGTTGAGTGCACACATTGACAACCGTTCTGTTAGATAGCTGCGTTTTGGATTTAGAAGCAGAGATTTCCCTGTGCTTTCTGCTGTTTCTTCCATAGGCCGGTATTGGGCTGAAAACGCCTGTTTTGAAACTCTGCACAGAAAGGGTTTGCAGACTGCTGAATCCACACACGGGTTTAACTCTGGAAGTTGAGTGCACACATTGACAGCCGTTCTGTTAGATAGCTGCGTTTTGGATTTAGAAGCAGATATTTCCCTGTGCTTTCTGCTGTTTCTTCCATAGGCCGGTATTGGGCTGAAAACGCCTGTTTTGAAACTCTGCACAGAAAGGGTTTGCAGACTGCTGAATCCACACACGGGTTTAACTCTGGAAGTTGAGTGCACACATTGACAACCGTTCTGTTAGATAGCTGCGTTTTGGATTTAGAAGCAGATATTTCCCTGTGCTTTCTGCTGTTTCTTCCATAGGCCGGTATTGGGCTGAAAACGCCTGTTTTGAAACTCTGCACAGAAAGGGTTTGCAGACTGCTGAATCCACACACGGGTTTAACTCTGGAAGTTGAGTGCACACATTGACAACCGTTCTGTTAGATAGCTGCGTTTTGGATTTAGAAGCAGATATTTCCCTGTGCTTTCTGCTGTTTCTTCCATAGGCCGGTATTGGGCTGAAAACGCCTGTTTTGAAACTCTGCACAGAAAGGGTTTGCAGACTGCTGAATCCACACACGGGTTTAACTCTGGAAGTTGAGTGCACACATTGACAACCGTTCTGTTAGATAGCTGCGTTTTGGATTTAGAAGCAGATATTTCCCTGTGCTTTCTGCTGTTTCTTCCATAGGCCGGTATTGGGCTGAAAACGCCTGTTTTGAAACTCTGCAAAGAAAGTGTTTGCAGACTGCTGAATCCACACACGGGTTTAACTCTGGAAGTTGAGTGCACACATTGACAACCGTTCTGTTAGATAGCTGCGTTTTGGATTTAGAAGCAGATATTTCCCTGTGCTTTCTGCTGTTTCTTCCATAGGCCGGTATTGGGCTGAAAACGCCTGTTTTGAAACTCTGTACAGAAAGGGTTTGCAGACTGCTGAATCCACACACGGGTTTAACTCTGGAAGTTGAGTGCACACATCGACAACCGTTCTGTTAGATAGCTGCGTTTTGGATTTAGAAGCAGATATTTTCCTGTGCTTTCTGCTGTTTCTTCCATAGGCCGGTATTGGGCTGAAAACGCCTGTTTTGAAACTCTGCACAGAAAGGGTTTGCAGACTGCTGAATCCACACACGGGTTTAACTCTGGAATTTGAGTGCACACATTGACAACCGTTCTGCTAGATAGCTGCGTTTTGGATTTAGAAGCAGATATTTCCCTGTGCTTTCTGCTGTTTCTTCCATAGGCCGGTATTGGGCTGAAAACGCCTGTTTTGAAACTCTGCACAGAAAGTGTTTGCAGACTGCTGAATCCACACACGGGTTTAACTCTGGAAGTTGAGTGCACACATTGACAACCGTTCTGTTAGATAGCTGCGTTTTGGATTTAGAAGCAGATATTTCCCTGTGCTTTCTGCTGTTTCTTCCTTATGCCGGTATTGGGCTGAAAACGCCTGTTTTGAAACTCGGCACAGAAAGGGTTTGCAGACTGCTGAATCCACACACGGGTTTAACTCTGGAAGTTGAGTGCACACATTGACAACCGTTCTGTTAGATAGCTGCGTTTTGGATTTAGAAGCAGATATTTCCCTGTGCTTTCTGCTGTTTCTTCCATAGGCCGGTATTGGGCTGAAAACGCCTGTTTTGAACCTCTGCACAGAAAGGGTTTGCAGACTGCTGAATCCACACACGGGTTTAACTCTGGAAGTTGAGTGCACACATTGACAACCGTTCTGTTAGATAGCTGCGTTTTGGATTTAGAAGCAGAGATTTCCCTGTGCTTTCTGCTGTTTCTTCCATAGGCCGGTATTGGGCTGAAAACGCCTGTTTTGAAACTCTGCACAGAAAGGGTTTGCAGACTGCTGAATCCACACACGGGTTTAACTCTGGAAGTTGAGTGCACACATTGACAACCGTTCTGTTAGATAGCTGCGTTTTGGATTTAGAAGCAGATATTTCCCTGTGCTTTCTGCTGTTTCTTCCATATGCCGGTATTGGGCTGAAAACGCCTGTTTTGAAACTCGGCACAGAAAGGGTTTGCAGACTGCTGAATCCACACACGGGTTTAACTCTGGAAGTTGAGTGCACACATTGACAACCGTTCTGTTAGATAGCTGCGTTTTGGATTTAGAAGCAGATATTTCCCTGTGCTTTCTGCTGTTTCTTCCATATGCCGGTATTGGGCTGAAAACTCCTGTTTTGAAACTCTGCACCGAAAGGGTTTGCAGACTGCTGAATCCACACACGGGTTTAACTCTGGAAGTTGAGTGCACACATTGACAACCGTTCTGTTAGATAGCTGCGTTTTGGATTTAGAAGCAGATATTTCCCTGTGCTTTCTGCTGTTTCTTCCATAGGCCGGTATTGGGCTGAAAACGCCTGTTTTGAAACTCTGCACAGAAAGGGTTTGCAGACTGCTGAATCCACACACGGGTTTAACTCTGGAAGTTGAGTGCACACATTGACAACCGTTCTGTTAGATAGCTGCGTTTTGGATTTAGAAGCAGATATTTCCCTGTGCTTTCTGCTGTTTCTTCCATAGGCCGGTATTGGGCTGAAAACGCCTGTTTTGAAACTCTGCACAGAAAGGGTTTGCAGACTGCTGAATCCACACACGGGTTTAACTCTGGAAGTTGAGTGCACACATTGACAACCGTTCTGTTAGATAGCTGCGTTTTGGATTTAGAAGCAGATATTTCCCTGTGCTTTCTGCTGTTTCTTCCATAGGCCGGTATTGGGCTGAAAACGCCTGTTTTGAAACTCTGCACAGAAAGGGTTTGCAGACTGCTGAATCCACACACGGGTTTAACTCTGGAAGTTGAGTGCACACATTGACAACCGTTCTGTTAGATAGCTGCGTTTTGGATTTAGAAGCAGAGATTTCCCTGTGCTTTCTGCTGTTTCTTCCATAGGCCGGTATTGGGCTGAAAACGCCTGTTTTGAAACTCTGCACAGAAAGGGTTTGCAGACTGCTGAATCCACACACGGGTTTAACTCTGGAAGTTGAGTGCACACATTGACAACCGTTCTGTTAGATAGCTGCGTTTTGGATTTAGAAGCAGATATTTCCCTGTGCTTTCTGCTGTTTCTTCCATAGGCCGGTATAGGGCTGAAAACGCCTGTTTTGAAACTCTGCACAGAAAGGGTTTGCAGACTGCTGAATCCACACACGGGTTTAACTCTGGAAGTTGAGTGCACACATTGACAACCGTTCTGTTAGATAGCTGCGTTTTGGATTTAGAAGCAGATATTTCCCTGTGCTTTCTGCTGTTTCTTCCATAGGCCGGTATTGGGCTGAAAACGCCTGTTTTGAAACTCTGCACAGAAAGGGTTTGCAGACTGCTGAATCCACACACGGGTTTAACTCTGGAAGTTGAGTGCACACATTGACAACCGTTCTGTTAGATAGCTGCGTTTTGGATTTAGAAGCAGATATTTCCCTGTGCTTTCTGCTGTTTCTTCCATAGGCCGGTATTGGGCTGAAAACGCCTGTTTTGAAACTCTGCACAGAAAGGGTTTGCAGACTGCTGAATCCACACACGGGTTTAACTCTGGAAGTTGAGTGCACACATTGACAACCGTTCTGTTAGATAGCTGCGTTTTGGATTTAGAAGCAGATATTTCCCTGTGCTTTCTGCTGTTTCTTCCATAGGCCGGTATTGGGCTGAAAACGCCTGTTTTGAAACTCTGCAAAGAAAGTGTTTGCAGACTGCTGAATCCACACACGGGTTTAACTCTGGAAGTTGAGTGCACACATTGACAACCGTTCTGCTAGATAGCTGCGTTTTGGATTTAGAAGCAGATATTTCCCTGTGCTTTCTGCTGTTATTTCCATAGGCCGGTATTGGGCTGAAAACGCCTGTTTTGAAACTCTGTACAGAAAGGGTTTGCAGACTGCTGAATCCACACACGGGTTTAACTCTGGAAGTTGAGTGCACACATCGACAACCGTTCTGTTAGATAGCTGCGTTTTGGATTTAGAAGCAGATATTTTCCTGTGCTTTCTGCTGTTTCTTCCATAGGCCGGTATTGGGCTGAAAACGCCTGTTTTGAAACTCTGCACAGAAAGGGTTTGCAGACTGCTGAATCCACACACGGGTTTAACTCTGGAAGTTGAGTGCACACATTGACAACCGTTCTGTTAGATAGCTGCGTTTTGGATTTAGAAGCAGATATTTCCCTGTGCTTTCTGCTGTTTCTTCCATAGGCCGGTATTGGGCTGAAAACGCCTGTTTTGAAACTCTGCACAGAAAGGGTTTGCAGACTGCTGAATCCACACACGGGTTTAACTCTGGAAGTTGAGTGCACACATTGACAACCGTTCTGTTAGATAGCTGCGTTTTGGATTTAGAAGCAGATATTTCCCTGTGCTTTCTGCTGTTTCTTCCATATGCCGGTATTGGGCTGAAAACGCCTGTTTTGAAACTCGGCACAGAAAGGGTTTGCAGACTGCTGAATCCACACACGGGTTTAACTCTGGAAGTTGAGTGCACACATTGACAACCGTTCTGTTAGATAGCTGCGTTTTGGATTTAGAAGCAGATATTTCCCTGTGCTTTCTGCTGTTTCTTCCATAGGCCGGTATTGGGCTGAAAACGCCTGTTTTGAAACTCTGCACAGAAAGGGTTTGCAGACTGCTGAATCCACACACGGGTTTAACTCTGGAAGTTGAGTGCACACATCGACAACCGTTCTGTTAGATAGCTGCGTTTTGGATTTAGAAGCAGAGATTTCCCTGTGCTTTCTGCTGTTTCTTCCATAGGCCGGTATTGGGCTGAAAACGCCTGTTTTGAAACTCTGCACAGAAAGGGTTTGCAGACTGCTGAATCCACACACGGGTTTAACTCTGGAAGTTGAGTGCACACATTGACAACCGTTCTGTTAGATAGCTGCGTTTTGGATTTAGAAGCAGATATTTCCCTGTGCTTTCTGCTGTTTCTTCCATATGCCGGTATTGGGCTGAAAACGCCTGTTTTGAAACTCGGCACAGAAAGGGTTTGCAGACTGCTGAATCCACACACGGGTTTAACTCTGGAAGTTGAGTGCACACATTGACAACCGTTCTGTTAGATAGCTGCGTTTTGGATTTAGAAGCAGATATTTCCCTGTGCTTTCTGCTGTTTCTTCCATAGGCCGGTATTGGGCTGAAAACGCCTGTTTTGAAACTCTGCACAGAAAGGGTTTGCAGACTGCTGAATCCACACACGGGTTTAACTCTGGAAGTTGAGTGCACACATTGACAACCGTTCTGTTAGATAGCTGCGTTTTGGATTTAGAAGCAGATATTTCCCTGTGCTTTCTGCTGTTTCTTCCATAGGCCGGTATTGGGCTGAAAACGCCTGTTATGAAACTCGGCACAGAAAGGGTTTGCAGACTGCTGAATCCACACACGGGTTTAACTCTGGAAGTTGAGTGCACACATTGACAACCGTTCTGTTAGATAGCTGCGTTTTGGATTTAGAAGCAGAGATTTCCCTGTGCTTTCTGCTGTTTCTTCCATAGGCCGGTATTGGGCTGAAAACGCCTGTTTTGAAACTCTGCACAGAAAGGGTTTGCAGACTGCTGAATCCACACACGGGTTTAACTCTGGAAGTTGAGTGCACACATTGACAACCGTTCTGTTAGATAGCTGCGTTTTGGATTTAGAAGCAGATATTTCCCTGTGCTTTCTGCTGTTTCTTCCATAGGCCGGTATTGGGCTGAAAACGCCTGTTTTGAAACTCTGCACAGAAAGGGTTTGCAGACTGCTGAATCCACACACGGGTTTAACTCTGGAAGTTGAGTGCACACATTGACAACCGTTCTGTTAGATAGCTGCGTTTTGGATTTAGAAGCAGAGATTTCCCTGTGCTTTCTGCTGTTTCTTCCATAGGCCGGTATTGGGCTGAAAACGCCTGTTTTGAAACTCTGCACAGAAAGGGTTTGCAGACTGCTGAATCCACACACGGGTTTAACTCTGGAAGTTGAGTGCACACATTGACAACCGTTCTGTTAGATAGCTGCGTTTTGGATTTAGAAGCAGATATTTCCCTGTGCTTTCTGCTGTTTCTTCCATAGGCCGGTATTGGGCTGAAAACGCCTGTTTTGAAACTCTGCACAGAAAGGGTTTGCAGACTGCTGAATCCACACACGGGTTTAACTCTGGAAGTTGAGTGCACACATTGACAACCGTTCTGTTAGATAGCTGCGTTTTGGATTTAGAAGCAGAGATTTCCCTGTGCTTTCTGCTGTTTCTTCCATAGGCCGGTATTGGGCTGAAAACGCCTGTTTTGAAACTCGGCACAGAAAGGGTTTGCAGACTGCTGAATCCACACACGGGTTTAACTCTGGAAGTTGAGTGCACACATTGACAACCGTTCTGTTAGATAGCTGCGTTTTGGGTTTAGAAGCAGATATTTCCCTGTGCTTTCTGCTGTTTCTTCCATAGGCCGGTATTGGGCTGAAAACGCCTGTTTTGAAACTCTGCACAGAAAGTGTTTGCAGACTGCTGAATCCACACACGGGTTTAACTCTGGAAGTTGAGTGCACACATTGACAACCGTTCTGTTAGATAGCTGAGTTTTGGATTTAGAAGCAGATATTTCCCTGTGCTTTCTGCTGTTTCTTCCATAGGCCGGTATTGGGATGAAAACGCCTGTTTTGAAACTCTGCACAGAAAGGGTTTGCAGACTGCTGAATCCACACACGGGTTTAACTCTGGAAGTTGAGTGCACACATTGACAACCGTTCTGTTAGATAGCTGCGTTTTGGATTTAGAAGCAGATATTTCCCTGTGCTTTCTGCTGTTTCTTCCATAGGCCGGTATTGGGCTGAAAACGCCTTTTTTGAAACTCTGCAAAGAAAGTGTTTGCAGACTGCTGAATCCACACACGGGTTTAACTCTGGAAGTTGAGTGCACACATTGACAACCGTTCTGTTAGATAGCTGCGTTTTGGATTTAGAAGCAGATATTTCCCTGTGCTTTCTGCTGTTTCTTCCATAGGCCGGTATTGGGCTGAAAACGCCTGTTTTGAAACTCTGTACAGAAAGGGTTTGCAGACTGCTGAATCCACACACGGGTTTAACTCTGGAAGTTGAGTGCACACATCGACAACCGTTCTGTTAGATAGCTGCGTTTTGGATTTAGAAGCAGATATTTTCCTGTGCTTTCTGCTGTTTCTTCCATAGGCCGGTATTGGGCTGAAAACGCCTGTTTTGAAACTCTGCACAGAAAGGGTTTGCAGACTGCTGAATCCACACACGGGTTTAACTCTGGAAGTTGAGTGCACACATTGACAACCGTTCTGTTAGATAGCTGCGTTTTGGATTTAGAAGCAGATATTTCCCTGTGCTTTCTGCTGTTTCTTCCATAGGCCGGTATTGGGCTGAAAACGCCTGTTTTGAAACTCTGCACAGAAAGTGTTTGCAGACTGCTGAATCCACACACGGGTTTAACTCTGGAAGTTGAGTGCACACATTGACAACCGTTCTGTTAGATAGCTGCGTTTTGGATTTAGAAGGAGATATTTCCCTGTGCTTTCTGCTGTTTCTTCCATAGGCCGGTATTGGGCTGAAAACGCCTGTTTTGAAACTCTGCAAAGAAAGTGTTTGCAGACTGCTGAATCCACACACGGGTTTAACTCTGGAAGTTGAGTGCACACATTGACAACCGTTCTGCTAGATAGCTGCATTTTGGATTTAGAAGCAGATATTTCCCTGTGCTTTCTGCTGTTATTTCCATAGGCCGGTATTGGGCTGAAAACGCCTGTTTTGAAACTCTGTACAGAAAGGGTTTGCAGACTGCTGAATCCACACACGGGTTTAACTCTGGAAGTTGAGTGCACACATCGACAACCGTTCTGTTAGATAGCTGCGTTTTGGATTTAGAAGCAGATATTTTCCTGTGCTTTCTGCTGTTTCTTCCATAGGCCGGTATTGGGCTGAAAACGCCTGTTTTGAAACTCTGCACAGAAAGGGTTTGCAGACTGCTGAATCCACACACGGGTTTAACTCTGGAAGTTGAGTGCACACATTGACAACCGTTCTGTTAGATAGCTGCGTTTTGGATTTAGAAGCAGATATTTCCCTGTGCTTTCTGCTGTTTCTTCCATAGGCCGGTATTGGGCTGAAAACGCCTGTTTTGAAACTCTGCACAGAAAGTGTTTGCAGACTGCTGAATCCACACACGGGTTTAACTCTGGAAGTTGAGTGCACACATTGACAACCGTTCTGTTAGATAGCTGCGTTTTGGATTTAGAAGCAGATATTTCCCTGTGCTTTCTGCTGTTTCTTCCATAGGCCGGTATTGGGCTGAAAACGCCTGTTTTGAAACTCGGCACAGAAAGGGTTTGCAGACTGCTGAATCCACACACGGGTTTAACTCTGGAAGTTGAGTGCACACATTGACAACCGTTCTGTTAGATAGCTGCGTTTTGGATTTAGAAGCAGATATTTCCCTGTGCTTTCTGCTGTTTCTTCCATAGGCCGGTATTGGGCTGAAAACGCCTGTTTTGAAACTCTGCACAGAAAGGGTTTGCAGACTGCTGAATCCACACACGGGTTTAACTCTGGAAGTTGAGTGCACACATTGACAACCGTTCTGTTAGATAGCTGCGTTTTGGATTTAGAAGCAGAGATTTCCCTGTGCTTTCTGCTGTTTCTTCCATAGGCCGGTATTGGGCTGAAAACGCCTGTTTTGAAACTCTGCACAGAAAGGGTTTGCAGACTGCTGAATCCACACACGGGTTTAACTCTGGAAGTTGAGTGCACACATTGACAACCGTTCTGTTAGATAGCTGCGTTTTGGATTTAGAAGCAGATATTTCCCTGTGCTTTCTGCTGTTTCTTCCATATGCCGGTATTGGGCTGAAAACGCCTGTTTTGAAACTCGGCACAGAAAGGGTTTGCAGACTGCTGAATCCACACACGGGTTTAACTCTGGAAGTTGAGTGCACACATTGACAACCGTTCTGTTAGATAGCTGCGTTTTGGATTTAGAAGCAGATATTTCCCTGTGCTTTCTGCTGTTTCTTCCATAGGCCGGTATTGGGCTGAAAACGCCTGTTTTGAAACTCTGCACAGAAAGGGTTTGCAGACTGCTGAATCCACACACGGGTTTAACTCTGGAAGTTGAGTGCACACATTGACAACCGTTCTGTTAGATAGCTGCGTTTTGGATTTAGAAGCAGATATTTCCCTGTGCTTTCTGCTGTTTCTTCCATAGGCCGGTATTGGGCTGAAAACGCCTGTTATGAAACTCGGCACAGAAAGGGTTTGCAGACTGCTGAATCCACACACGGGTTTAACTCTGGAAGTTGAGTGCACACATTGACAACCGTTCTGTTAGATAGCTGCGTTTTGGATTTAGAAGCAGAGATTTCCCTGTGCTTTCTGCTGTTTCTTCCATAGGCCGGTATTGGGCTGAAAACGCCTCTTTTGAAACTCTGCACAGAAAGGGTTTGCAGACTGCTGAATCCACACACGGGTTTAACTCTGGAAGTTGAGTGCACACATTGACAACCGTTCTGTTAGATAGCTGCGTTTTGGATTTAGAAGCAGATATTTCCCTGTGCTTTCTGCTGTTTCTTCCATAGGCCGGTATTGGGCTGAAAACGCCTGTTTTGAAACTCTGCACAGAAAGGGTTTGCAGACTGCTGAATCCACACACGGGTTTAACTCTGGAAGTTGAGTGCACACATTGACAACCGTTCTGTTAGATAGCTGCGTTTTGGATTTAGAAGCAGATATTTCCCTGTGCTTTCTGCTGTTTCTTCCATAGGCCGGTATTGGGCTGAAAACGCCTGTTTTGAAACTCGGCACAGAAAGGGTTTGCAGACTGCTGAATCCACACACGGGTTTAACTCTGGAAGTTGAGTGCACACATTGACAACCGTTCTGTTAGATAGCTGCGTTTTGGATTTAGAAGCAGAGATTTCCCTGTGCTTTCTGCTGTTTCTTCCATAGGCCGGTATTGGGCTGAAAACGCCTGTTTTGAAACTCGGCACAGAAAGGGTTTGCAGACTGCTGAATCCACACACGGGTTTAACTCTGGAAGTTGAGTGCACACATTGACAACCGTTCTGTTAGATAGCTGCGTTTTGGGTTTAGAAGCAGATATTTCCCTGTGCTTTCTGCTGTTTCTTCCATAGGCCGGTATTGGGCTGAAAACGCCTGTTTTGAAACTCTGCACAGAAAGGGTTTGCAGACTGCTGAATCCACACACGGGTTTAACTCTGGAAGTTGAGTGCACACATTGACAACCGTTCTGTTAGATAGCTGAGTTTTGGATTTAGAAGCAGATATTTCCCTGTGCTTTCTGCTGTTTCTTCCATAGGCCGGTATTGGGATGAAAACGCCTGTTTTGAAACTCTGCACAGAAAGGGTTTGCAGACTGCTGAATCCACACACGGGTTTAACTCTGGAAGTTGAGTGCACACATTGACAACCGTTCTGTTAGATAGCTGCGTTTTGGATTTAGAAGCAGATATTTCCCTGTGCTTTCTGCTGTTTCTTCCATAGGCCGGTATTGGGCTGAAAACGCCTTTTTTGAAACTCTGCAAAGAAAGTGTTTGCAGACTGCTGAATCCAGACACGGGTTTAACTCTGGAAGTTGAGTGCACACATTGACAACCGTTCTGTTAGATAGCTGCGTTTTGGATTTAGAAGCAGATATTTCCCTGTGCTTTCTGCTGTTTCTTCCATAGGCCGGTATTGGGCTGAAAACGCCTGTTTTGAAACTCTGTACAGAAAGGGTTTGCAGACTGCTGAATCCACACACGGGTTTAACTCTGGAAGTTGAGTGCACACATCGACAACCGTTCTGTTAGATAGCTGCGTTTTGGATTTAGAAGCAGATATTTTCCTGTGCTTTCTGCTGTTTCTTCCATAGGCCGGTATTGGGCTGAAAACGCCTGTTTTGAAACTCTGCACAGAAAGGGTTTGCAGACTGCTGAATCCACACACGGGTTTAACTCTGGAAGTTGAGTGCACACATTGACAACCGTTCTGTTAGATAGCTGCGTTTTGGATTTAGAAGCAGATATTTCCCTGTGCTTTCTGCTGTTTCTTCCATAGGCCGGTATTGGGCTGAAAACGCCTGTTTTGAAACTCTGCACAGAAAGTGTTTGCAGACTGCTGAATCCACACACGGGTTTAACTCTGGAAGTTGAGTGCACACATTGACAACCGTTCTGTTAGATAGCTGCGTTTTGGATTTAGAAGGAGTTATTTCCCTGTGCTTTCTGCTCTTTCTTCCATAGGCCGGTATTGGGCTGAAAACGCCTGTTTTGAAACTCTGCACAGAAAGGGTTTGCAGACTGCTGAATCCACACACGGGTTTAACTCTGGAAGTTGAGTGCACACATTGACAACCGTTCTGTTAGATAGCTGCGTTTTGGATTTAGAAGCAAATATTTCCCTGTGCTTTCTGCTGTTTCTTCCATATGCCGGTATTGGGCTGAAAACGCCTGTTTTGAAACTCTGCACAGAAAGGGTTTGCAGACTGCTGAATCCACACACCGGTTTAACTCTGGAAGGTGAGTCCACACATTGACAACCGTTCTGTTAGATAGCTGCGTTTTGGATTTAGAAGCAGATATTTCCCTGTGCTTTCTGCTGTTTCTTCCATATGCCGGTATTGGACTGAAAACGCCTGTTTTGAAACTCTGCACAGAAAGTGTTTGCAGACTGCTGAATCCACACACGGGTTTAACTCTGGAAGTTGAGTGCACACATTGACAACCGTTCTGTTAGATAGCTGCGTTTTGGATTTAGAAGCAGATATTTCCCTGTGCTTTCTGCTGTTTCATCCATAGGCCGGTATTGGGCTGAAAACGCCTGTTTTGAAACTCTGCACAGAAAGGGTTTGCAGACTGCTGAATCCACACACGGGTTTAACTCTGGAAGTTGAGTGCACACATCGACAACCGTTCTGTTAGATAGCTGCGTTTTGGATTTAGAAGCAGATATTTCCCTGTGCTTTCTGCTGTTTCTTCCATAGGCCGGAATTGGGCTGAAAACGCCTGTTTTGAAACTCTCCACAGAAAGGGTTTGCAGACTGCTGAATCCACACACGGGTTTAACTCTGGAAGTTGAGTGCACACATTGACAACCGTTCTGTTAGATAGCTGCGTTTTGGATTTAGAAGCAGATATTTCCCTGTGCTTTCTGCTGTTTCTTCCATAGGCCGGTATTGGGCTGAAAACGCCTGTTTTGAAACTCTGCACAGAAAGGGTTTGCAGACTGCTGAATCCACACACGGGTTTAACTCTGGAAGTTGAGTGCACACATTTCCAACCGTTCTGTTAGGTAGCTGCGTTTTGGATTTAGAAGCAGATATTTCCCTGTGCTTTCTGCTGTTTCTTCCATAGGCCGGTATTGGGCTGAAAACGCCTGTTTTGAAACTCTGCACAGAAAGTGTTTGCAGACTGCTGAATCCACACACGGGTTTAACTCTGGAAGTTGAGTGCACACATTGACAACCGTTCTGTTAGATAGCTGCGTTTTGGATTTAGAAGCAGATATTTCCCTGTGCTTTCTGCTGTTTCTTCCATAGGCTGGTATTGGGCTGAAAACGCCTGTTTTGAAACTCTGCACAGAAAGGGTTTGCAGACTGCTGAATCCACACACGGGTTTAACTCTGGAAGTTGACTGCACACATTGACAACCGTTCTGTTAGATAGCCGCGTTTTGGATTTAGAAGCAAATATTTCCCTGTGCTTTCTGCTGTTTCTTCCATATGCCGGTATTGGGCTGAAAACGCCTGTTTTGAAACTCTGCACAGAAAGGGTTTGCAGACTGCTGAATCCACACACGGGTTTAACTCTGGAAGGTGAGTCCACACATTGACAACCGTTCTGTTAGATAGCTGCGTTTTGGATTTAGAAGCAGATATTTCCCTGTGCTTTCTGCTGTTTCTTCCATATGCCGGTATTGGACTGAAAACGCCTGTTTTGAAACTCTGCACAGAAAGTGTTTGCAGACTGCTGAATCCACACACGGGTTTAACTCTGGAAGTTGACTGCACACATTGACAACCGTTCTGTTAGATAGCTGCGTTTTGGATTTAGAAGCAAATATTTCCCTGTGCTTTCTGCTGTTTCTTACATATGCCGGTATTGGGCTGAAAACGCCTGTTTTGAAACTCTGCACAGAAAGGGTTTGCAGACTGCTGAATCCACACACGGGTTTAACTCTGGAAGGTGAGTCCACACATTGACAACCGTTCTGTTAGATAGCTGCGTTTTGGATTTAGAAGCAGATATTTCCCTGTGCTTTCTGCTGTTTCTTCCATAGGCCGGTATTGGGCTGAAAACGCCTGTTTTGAAACTCTGCACAGAAAGGGTTTGCAGACTGCTGAATCCACACACGGGTTTAACTCTGGAAGTTGAGTGCACACATTGACAACCGTTCTGTTAGATAGCTGCGTTTTGGATTTAGAAGCAGAGATTTCCCTGTGCTTTCTGCTGTTTCTTCCATAGGCCGGTATTGGGCTGAAAACGCCTGTTTTGAAACTCTGCACAGAAAGGGTTTGCAGACTGCTGAATCCACACACGGGTTGAACTCTGGAAGTTGAGTGCACACATCGACAACCGTTCTGTTAGATAGCTGCGTTTTGGATTTAGAAGCAGATATTTCCCTGTGCTTTCTGCTGTTTCTTCCATATGCCGGTATTGGGCTGAAAACGCCTGTTTTGAAACTCTGCACAGAAAGGGTTTGCAGACTGCTGAATCCACACACGGGTTTAACTCTGGAAGTTGAGTGCACACATTGACAACCGTTCTGTTAGATAGCTGCGTTTTGGATTTAGAAGCAGATATTTCCCTGTGCTTTCTGCTGTTTCTTCCAAAGGCCGGTATTGGGCTGAAAACGCCTGTTTTGAAACTCTGCACAGAAAGTGTTTGCAGACTGCTGAATCCACACACGGGTTTAACTCTGGAAGTTGAGTGCACACATTGACAACCGTTCTGTTAGATAGCTGCGTTTTGGATTTAGAAGCAGATATTTCCCTGTGCTTTCTTCTGTTTCTTCCATAGGCCAGTATTGGGCTGAAAACGCCTGTTTTGAAACTCTGCACAGAAAGGGTTTGCAGACTGCTGAATCCACACACGGGTTTAACTCTGGAAGTTGAGTGCACACATCGACAACCGTTCTGTTAGATAGCTGCGTTTTGGATTTAGAAGCAGATATTTCCCTGTGCTTTCTGCTGTTTCTTCCATAGGCCGGTATTGGGCTGAAAACGCCTGTTTTGAAACTCTGCACAGAAAGGGTTTCCAGACTGCTGAATCCACACACGGGTTTAACTCTGGAAGTTGAGTGCACACATTGACAACCGTTCTGTTAGATAGCTGCGTTTTGGATTTAGAAGCAGATATTTACCTGTGCTTTCTGCTGTTTCTTCCATAGGCCGGTATTGGGCTGAAAAAGCCTGTTTTGAAACTCTGCACAGAAAGGGTTTGCAGACAGCTGAATCCACACACGGGTTTAACTCTGGAAGTTGAGTGCACACATTGACAACCGTTCTGTTAGATAGCTGCGTTTTGGATATAGAAGCAGATATTTCCCTGTGCTTTCTGCTGTTTCTTCCATAGGCCGGTATTGGGCTGAAAACGCCTGTTTTGAAACTCTGCACAGAAAGGGTTTGCAGACTGCTGAATCCACACACGGGTTTAACTCTGGAAGTTGAGTGCACACATTGACAACCGTTCTGTTAGATAGCTGCGTTTTGGATTTAGAAGCAGATATTTCCCTGTGCTTTCTGCTGTTTCTTCCATAGGCCGGTATTGGGCTGAAAACGCCTGTTTTGAAACTCTGCACAGAAAGGGTTTGCAGACTGTTGAATCCACCCACGGGTTTAACTCTGGAAGTTGAGTGCACACATTGACAACCGTTCTGTTAGATAGCTGCGTCTTGGATTTAGAAGCAGATATTTCCCTGTGCTTTCTGCTGTTTCTTCCATATGCCGGTACTGGGCTGAAAACGCCTGTTTTGAAACTCTGCCCAGAAAGGGTTTGCAGACTGCTGAATCCACACACCGGTTTAACTCTGGAAGTTGAGTGCACACATTGACAACCGTTCTGTTAGATAGCTGCGTTTTGGATTTAGTAGCAGATATTTCCCTGTGCTTTCTGCTGTTTCTTCCATAGGCCGGTATTGGGCTGAAAACGCCTGTTTTGAAACTCTGCACAGAAAGTGTTTGCAGACTGCTGAATCCACACACGGGTTTAACTCTGGAAGTTGACTGCACACATTGACAACCGTTCTGTTAGATAGCTGCGTTTTGGATTTAGAAGCAGATATTTCCCTGTGCTTTCTGCTGTTTCTTCCATAGGCCGGTATTGGGCTGAAAACGCCTGTTTTGAAACTCTGTACAGAAAGGGTTTGCAGACTGCTGAATCCACACACGGGTTTAACTCTGGAAGTTGAGTGCACACATCGACAACCGTTCTGTTAGATAGCTGCGTTTTGGATTTAGAAGCAGATATTTTCCTGTGCTTTCTGCTGTTTCTTCCATAGGCCGGTATTGGGCTGAAAACGCCTGTTTTGAAACTCTGCACAGAAAGGGTTTGCAGACTGCTGAATCCACACACGGGTTTAACTCTGGAAGTTGAGTGCACACATTGACAACCGTTCTGTTAGATAGCTGCGTTTTGGATTTAGAAGCAGATATTTCCCTGTGCTTTCTGCTGTTTCTTCCATAGGCCGGTATTGGGCTGAAAACGCCTGTTTTGAAACTCTGCACAGAAAGTGTTTGCAGACTGCTGAATCCACACACGGGTTTAACTCTGGAAGTTGAGTGCACACATTGACAACCGTTCTGTTAGATAGCTGCGTTTTGGATTTAGAAGGAGTTATTTCCCTGTGCTTTCTGCTCTTTCTTCCATAGGCCGGTATTGGGCTGAAAACGCCTGTTTTGAAACTCTGCACAGAAAGGGTTTGCAGACTGCTGAATCCACACACGGGTTTAACTCTGGAAGTTGAGTGCACACATTGACAACCGTTCTGTTAGATAGCTGCGTTTTGGATTTAGAAGCAAATATTTCCCTGTGCTTTCTGCTGTTTCTTCCATATGCCGGTATTGGGCTGAAAACGCCTGTTTTGAAACTCTGCACAGAAAGGGTTTGCAGACTGCTGAATCCACACACGGGTTTAACTCTGGAAGGTGAGTCCACACATTGACAACCGTTCTGTTAGATAGCTGCGTTTTGGATTTAGAAGCAGATATTTCCCTGTGCTTTCTGCTGTTTCTTCCATATGCCGGTATTGGACTGAAAACGCCTGTTTTGAAACTCTGCACAGAAAGTGTTTGCAGACTGCTGAATCCACACACGGGTTTAACTCTGGAAGTTGAGTGCACACATTGACAACCGTTCTGTTAGATAGCTGCGTTTTGGATTTAGAAGCAGATATTTCCCTGTGCTTTCTGCTGTTTCATCCATAGGCCGGTATTGGGCTGAAAACGCCTGTTTTGAAACTCTGCACAGAAAGGGTTTGCAGACTGCTGAATCCACACACGCGTTTAACTCTGGAAGTTGAGTGCACACATCGACAACCGTTCTGTTAGATAGCTGCGTTTTGGATTTAGAAGCAGATATTTCCCTGTGCTTTCTGCTGTTTCTTCCATAGGCCGGAATTGGGCTGAAAACGCCTGTTTTGAAACTCTCCACAGAAAGGGTTTGCAGACTGCTGAATCCACACACGGGTTTAACTCTGGAAGTTGAGTGCACACATTGACAACCGTTCTGTTAGATAGCTGCGTTTTGGATTTAGAAGCAGATATTTCCCTGTGCTTTCTGCTGTTTCTTCCATAGGCCGGTATTGGGCTGAAAACGCCTGTTTTGAAACTCTGCACAGAAAGGGTTTGCAGACTGCTGAATCCACACACGGGTTTAACTCTGGAAGTTGAGTGCACACATTTCCAACCGTTCTGTTAGGTAGCTGCGTTTTGGATTTAGAAGCAGATATTTCCCTGTGCTTTCTGCTGTTTCTTCCATAGGCCGGTATTGGGCTGAAAACGCCTGTTTTGAAACTCTGCACAGAAAGTGTTTGCAGACTGCTGAATCCACACACGGGTTTAACTCTGGAAGTTGAGTGCACACAATGACAACCGTTCTGTTAGATAGCTGCGTTTTGGATTTAGAAGCAGATATTTCCCTGTGCTTTCTGCTGTTTCTTCCATAGGCTGGTATTGGGCTGAAAACGCCTGTTTTGAAACTCTGCACAGAAAGGGTTTGCAGACTGCTGAATCCACACACGGGTTTAACTCTGGAAGTTGACTGCACACATTGACAACCGTTCTGTTAGATAGCCGCGTTTTGGATTTAGAAGCAAATATTTCCCTGTGCTTTCTGCTGTTTCTTCCATATGCCGGTATTGGGCTGAAAACGCCTGTTTTGAAACTCTGCACAGAAAGGGTTTGCAGACTGCTGAATCCACACACGGGTTTAACTCTGGAAGGTGAGTCCACACATTGACAACCGTTCTGTTAGATAGCTGCGTTTTGGATTTAGAAGCAGATATTTCCCTGTGCTTTCTGCTGTTTCTTCCATATGCCGGTATTGGACTGAAAACGCCTGTTTTGAAACTCTGCACAGAAAGTGTTTGCAGACTGCTGAATCCACACACGGGTTTAACTCTGGAAGTTGACTGCACACATTGACAACCGTTCTGTTAGATAGCTGCGTTTTGGATTTAGAAGCAAATATTTCCCTGTGCTTTCTGCTGTTTCTTACATATGCCGGTATTGGGCTGAAAACGCCTGTTTTGAAACTCTGCACAGAAAGGGTTTGCAGACTGCTGAATCCACACACGGGTTTAACTCTGGAAGGTGAGTCCACACATTGACAACCGTTCTGTTAGATAGCTGCGTTTTGGATTTAGAAGCAGATATTTCCCTGTGCTTTCTGCTGTTTCTTCCATAGGCCGGTATTGGGCTGAAAACGCCTGTTTTGAAACTCTGCACAGAAAGGGTTTGCAGACTGCTGAATCCACACACGGGTTTAACTCTGGAAGTTGAGTGCACACATTGACAACCGTTCTGTTAGATAGCTGCGTTTTGGATTTAGAAGCAGAGATTTCCCTGTGCTTTCTGCTGTTTCTTCCATAGGCCGGTATTGGGCTGAAAACGCCTGTTTTGAAACTCTGCACAGAAAGGGTTTGCAGACTGCTGAATCCACACACGGGTTGAACTCTGGAAGTTGAGTGCACACATCGACAACCGTTCTGTTAGATAGCTGCGTTTTGGATTTAGAAGCAGATATTTCCCTGTGCTTTCTGCTGTTTCTTCCATATGCCGGTATTGGGCTGAAAACGCCTGTTTTGAAACTCTGCACAGAAAGGGTTTGCAGACTGCTGAATCCACACACGGGTTTAACTCTGGAAGTTGAGTGCACACATTGACAACCGTTCTGTTAGATAGCTGCGTTTTGGATTTAGAAGCAGATATTTCCCTGTGCTTTCTGCTGTTTCTTCCATAGGCCGGTATTGGGCTGAAAACGCCTGTTTTGAAACTCTGCACAGAAAGTGTTTGCAGACTGCTGAATCCACACACGGGTTTAACTCTGGAAGTTGAGTGCACACATTGACAACCGTTCTGTTAGATAGCTGCGTTTTGGATTTAGAAGCAGATATTTCCCTGTGCTTTCTTCTGTTTCTTCCATAGGCCAGTATTGGGCTGAAAACGCCTGTTTTGAAACTCTGCACAGAAAGGGTTTGCAGACTGCTGAATCCACACACGGGTTTAACTCTGGAAGTTGAGTGCACACATCGACAACCGTTCTGTTAGATAGCTGCGTTTTGGATTTAGAAGCAGATATTTCCCTGTGCTTTCTGCTGTTTCTTCCATAGGCCGGTATTGGGCTGAAAACGCCTGTTTTGAAACTCTGCACAGAAAGGGTTTCCAGACTGCTGAATCCACACACGGGTTTAACTCTGGAAGTTGAGTGCACACATTGACAACCGTTCTGTTAGATAGCTGCGTTTTGGATTTAGAAGCAGATATTTACCTGTGCTTTCTGCTGTTTCTTCCATAGGCCGGTATTGGGCTGAAAAAGCCTGTTTTGAAACTCTGCACAGAAAGGGTTTGCAGACAGCTGAATCCACACACGGGTTTAACTCTGGAAGTTGAGTGCACACATTGACAACCGTTCTGTTAGATAGCTGCGTTTTGGATATAGAAGCAGATATTTCCCTGTGCTTTCTGCTGTTTCTTCCATAGGCCGGTATTGGGCTGAAAACGCCTGTTTTGAAACTCTGCACAGAAAGGGTTTGCAGACTGCTGAATCCACACACGGGTTTAACTCTGGAAGTTGAGTGCACACATTGACAACCGTTCTGTTAGATAGCTGCGTTTTGGATTTAGAAGCAGATATTTCCCTGTGCTTTCTGCTGTTTCTTCCATAGGCCGGTATTGGGCTGAAAACGCCTGTTTTGAAACTCTGCACAGAAAGGGTTTGCAGACTGTTGAATCCACCCACGGGTTTAACTCTGGAAGTTGAGTGCACACATTGACAACCGTTCTGTTAGATAGCTGCGTCTTGGATTTAGAAGCAGATATTTCCCTGTGCTTTCTGCTGTTTCTTCCATATGCCGGTACTGGGCTGAAAACGCCTGTTTTGAAACTCTGCCCAGAAAGGGTTTGCAGACTGCTGAATCCACACACCGGTTTAACTCTGGAAGTTGAGTGCACACATTGACAACCGTTCTGTTAGATAGCTGCGTTTTGGATTTAGTAGCAGATATTTCCCTGTGCTTTCTGCTGTTTCTTCCATAGGCCGGTATTGGGCTGAAAACGCCTGTTTTGAAACTCTGCACAGAAAGTGTTTGCAGACTGCTGAATCCACACACGGGTTTAACTCTGGAAGTTGACTGCACACATTGACAACCGTTCTGTTAGATAGCTGCGTTTTGGATTTAGAAGCAAATATTTCCCTGTGCTTTCTGCTGTTTCTTACATATGCCGGTATTGGGCTGAAAACGCCTGTTTTGAAACTCTGCACAGAAAGGGTTTGCAGACTGCTGAATCCACACACGGGTTTAACTCTGGAAGGTGAGTCCACACATTGACAACCGTTCTGTTAGATAGCTGCGTTTTGGATTTAGAAGCAGATATTTCCCTGTGCTTTCTGCTGTTTCTTCCATAGGCCGGTATTGGGCTGAAAACGCCTGTTTTGAAACTCTGCACAGAAAGGGTTTGCAGACTGCTGAATCCACACACGGGTTTAACTCTGGAAGTTGAGTGCACACATTGACAACCGTTCTGTTAGATAGCTGCGTTTTGGATTTAGAAGCAGAGATTTCCCTGTGCTTTCTGCTGTTTCTTCCATAGGCCGGTATTGGGCTGAAAACGCCTGTTTTGAAACTCTGCACAGAAAGGGTTTGCAGACTGCTGAATCCACACACGGGTTGAACTCTGGAAGTTGAGTGCACACATCGACAACCGTTCTGTTAGATAGCTGCGTTTTGGATTTAGAAGCAGATATTTCCCTGTGCTTTCTGCTGTTTCTTCCATATGCCGGTATTGGGCTGAAAACGCCTGTTTTGAAACTCTGCACAGAAAGGGTTTGCAGACTGCTGAATCCACACACGGGTTTAACTCTGGAAGTTGAGTGCACACATTGACAACCGTTCTGTTAGATAGCTGCGTTTTGGATTTAGAAGCAGATATTTCCCTGTGCTTTCTGCTGTTTCTTCCATAGGCCGGTATAGGGCTGAAAACGCCTGTTTTGAAACTCTGCACAGAAAGTGTTTGCAGACTGCTGAATCCACACACGGGTTTAACTCTGGAAGTTGAGTGCACACATTGACAACCGTTCTGTTAGATAGCTGCGTTTTGGATTTAGAAGCAGATATTTCCCTGTGCTTTCTTCTGTTTCTTCCATAGGCCAGTATTGGGCTGAAAACGCCTGTTTTGAAACTCTGCACAGAAAGGGTTTGCAGACTGCTGAATCCACACACGGGTTTAACTCTGGAAGTTGAGTGCACACATCGACAACCGTTCTGTTAGATAGCTGCGTTTTGGATTTAGAAGCAGATATTTCCCTGTGCTTTCTGCTGTTTCTTCCATAGGCCGGTATTGGGCTGAAAACGCCTGTTTTGAAACTCTGCACAGAAAGGGTTTCCAGACTGCTGAATCCACACACGGGTTTAACTCTGGAAGTTGAGTGCACACATTGACAACCGTTCTGTTAGATAGCTGCGTTTTGGATTTAGAAGCAGATATTTACCTGTGCTTTCTGCTGTTTCTTCCATAGGCCGGTATTGGGCTGAAAAAGCCTGTTTTGAAACTCTGCACAGAAAGGGTTTGCAGACAGCTGAATCCACACACGGGTTTAACTCTGGAAGTTGAGTGCACACATTGACAACCGTTCTGTTAGATAGCTGCGTTTTGGATATAGAAGCAGATATTTCCCTGTGCTTTCTGCTGTTTCTTCCATAGGCCGGTATTGGGCTGAAAACGCCTGTTTTGAAACTCTGCACAGAAAGGGTTTGCAGACTGCTGAATCCACACACGGGTTTAACTCTGGAAATTGAGTGCACACATTGACAACCGTTCTGTTAGATAGCTGCGTTTTGGATTTAGAAGCAGATATTTCCCTGTGCTTTCTGCTGTTTCTTCCATAGGCCGGTATTGGGCTGAAAACGCCTGTTTTGAAACTCTGCACAGAAAGGGTTTGCAGACTGTTGAATCCACCCACGGGTTTAACTCTGGAAGTTGAGTGCACACATTGACAACCGTTCTGTTAGATAGCTGCGTCTTGGATTTAGAAGCAGATATTTCCCTGTGCTTTCTGCTGTTTCTTCCATATGCCGGTACTGGGCTGAAAACGCCTGTTTTGAAACTCTGCCCAGAAAGGGTTTGCAGACTGCTGAATCCACACACCGGTTTAACTCTGGAAGTTGAGTGCACACATTGACAACCGTTCTGTTAGATAGCTGCGTTTTGGATTTAGTAGCAGATATTTCCCTGTGCTTTCTGCTGTTTCTTCCATAGGCCGGTATTGGGCTGAAAACGCCTGTTTTGAAACTCTGCACAGAAAGGGTTTGCAGACTGCTGAATCCACACACGGGTTTAACTCTGGAAGTTGAGTGCACACATTGACAACCGTTCTGTTAGATAGCTGCGTTTTGGATTTAGAAGCAGATATTTCCCTGTGCTTTCTGCTGTTTCTTCCATAGGCCGGTATTGGGCTGAAAACGCCTGTTTTGAAACTCTGCACAGAAAGGGTTTGCAGACTGCTGAATCCACACACGGGTTTAACTCTGGAAGTTGAGTGCACACATTGACAACCGTTCTGTTAGATAGCTGCGTTTTGGATTTAGAAGCAGATATTTCCCTGTGCTTTCTGCTGTTTCTTCCATAGGCCGGAATTGGGCTGAAAACGCCTGTTTTGAAACTCTGCACAGAAAGGGTTTGCAGACTGCTGAATCCACACACGGGTTTAACTCTGGAAGTTGAGTGCACACATTGACAACCGTTCTGTTAGATAGCTGCGTTTTCCATTTAGAAGCAGATATTTCCCTGGGCTTTCTGCTGTTTCTTCCATATGCCGGTATTGGGTTGAAAACGGCTGTTTTGAAACTCTGCACAGAAAGTGTTTGCAGACTGCTGAATCCACACACGGGTTTAACTCTGGAAGTTGAGTGCACACATTGACAACCGTTCTGTTAGATAGCTGCGTTTTGGATTTAGAAGCAGATATTTCCCTGTGCTTTCTGCTGTTTCTTCCATAGGCCGGTATTGGGCTGAAAACGCCTGTTTTGAAACTCTGTACAGAAAGGGTTTGCAGACTGCTGAATCCACACACGGGTTTAACTCTGGAAGTTGAGTGCACACATTGAAAACCGTTCTGTTAGATAGCTGCGTTTTGGATTTAGAAGCAGATATTTCCCTGTGCTTTCTGCTGTTTCTTCCATAGGCCGGTATTGGGCTGAAAACGCCTGTTTTGAAACTCTGCACAGAAAGGGTTTGCAGACTGCTGAATCCACACACGGGTTTAACTCTGGAAGTTGAGTGCACACATTGACAACCGTTCTGTTAGATAGCTGCGTTTTCCATTTAGAAGCAGATATTTCCCTGTGCTTTCTGCTGTTTCTTCCATATGCCGGTATTGGGCTGAAAACGCCTGTTTTGAAACGCTGCACAGAAAGTGTTTGCAGACTGCTGAATCCACACACCGGTTTAACTCTGGAAGTTGAGTGCACACATTGACAACCGTTCTGTTAGATAGCTGCGTTTTGGATTTAGAAGCAGATATTTCCCTGTGCTTTCTGCTGTTTCTTCCATAGGCCGGTATTGGGCTGAAAACTCCTGTTTTGAAACTCTGCACAGAAAGGGTTTGCAGACTGCTGAATCCACACACGGGTTTAACTCTGGAAGTTGAGTGCACACATTGACAACCGTTCTGTTAGATAGCTGCGTTTTGGATTTAGAAGCAGATAATTCCCTGTGCTTTCTGCTGTTTCTTCCATAGGCCGGTATTGGGCTGAAAACGCCTGTTTTGAAACTCTGCACAGAAAGGGTTTGCAGACTGCTGAATCCACACACGGGTTTAACTCTGGAAGTTGAGTGCACACATTGACAACCGTTCTGTTAGATAGCTGCGTTTTGGATTTAGAAGCAGATATTTCCCTGTGCTTTCTTATGTTTCTTCCATAGGCCGGTATTGGGCTGAAAACGCCTGTTTTGAAACTCTGCACAGAAAGTGTTTGCAGACTGCTTAATCCACACACGGGTTTAACTCTGGAAGTTGAGTGCACACATTGACAACCGTTCTGTTAGATAGCTGTGTTTTGGATTTAGAAGCAGATATTTCCCTGTGCTTTCTGCTGTTTCTTCCATAGGCCGGTATTGGGCTGAAAACGCCTGTTTTGAAACTCTGCACAGAAAGTGTTTGCAGACTGCTGAATCCACACACGGGTTTAACTCTGGAAGTTGAGTGCACACATTGACAACCGTTCTGTTAGATAGCTGCGTTTTGGATTTAGAAGCAGATATTTCCCTGTGCTTTCTGCTGTTTCTTCCATATGCCGGTATTGGGCTGAAAACGCCTGTTTTGAAACTCTGCACAGAAAAGGTTTGCAGACTGCTGAATCCACACACGAGTTTAACTCTGGAAGTTGAGTGCACACATTGACAACCGTTCTGTTAGATAGCTGCGTTTTGGATTTAGAAGCAGATATTTCCCTGTGGTTTCTGTTGTTTCTTCCATAGGCCGGTATTGGGCTGAAAACGCCTGTTTTGAAACTCTGCACAGAAAGGGTTTGCAGACTGCTGAATCCACACACGGGTTTAACTCTGGAAGTTGAGTGCACACATTGACAACCGTTCTGTTAGATAGCTGTGTTTTGGATTTAGAAGCAGATATTTCCCTGTGCTTTCTGCTGTTTCTTCCATAGGCCGGTATTGGGCTGAAAACGCCTGTTTTGAAACTCTGCACAGAAAGGGTTTGCAGACTGCTGAATCCACACACGGGTTTAACTCTGGAAGTTGAGTGCACACATTGACAACCGTTCTGTTAGATAGCTGCGTTTTGGATTTAGAAGCAGATATTTCCCTGTGCTTTCTGCTGTTTCTTCCATAGGCCGGTATTGGGCTGAAAACGCCTGTTTTGAAACTCTGCACAGAAAGGGTTTGCAGACTGCTGAATCCACACACGGGTTTAACTCTGGAAGTTGAGTGCACACATCGACAACCGTTCTGTTAGATAGCTGCGTTTTGGATTTAGAAGCAGATATTTCCCTGTGCTTTCTGCTGTTTCTTCCATAGGCCGGAATTGGGCTGAAAACGCCTGTTTTGAAACTCTCCACAGAAAGGGTTTGCAGACTGCTGAATCCACACACGGGTTTAACTCTGGAAGTTGAGTGCACACATTGACAACCGTTCTGTTAGATAGCTGCGTTTTGGATTTAGAAGCAGATATTTCCCTGTGCTTTCTGCTGTTTCTTCCATAGGCCGGAATTGGGCTGAAAACGCCTGTTTTGAAACTCTGCACAGAAAGTGTTTGCAGACTGCTGAATCCACACACGGGTTTAACTCTGGAAGTTGAGTGCACACATTGACAACCGTTCTGTTAGATAGCTGCGTTTTGGATTTAGAAGCAGATATTTCCCTGTGCTTTCTGCTGTTTCTTCCATAGGCCGGTATTGGGCTGAAAACGCCTGTTTTGAAACTCTGCACAGAAATGGTTTGCAGACAGCTGAATCCACACACGGGTTTAACTCTGGAAGTTGAGTGCACACATCGACAACCGTTCTGTTAGATAGCTGCGTTTTGGATTTAGAAGCAGAGATTTCCCTGTGCTTTCTGCTGTTTCTTTCATATGCCGGTATTGGGCTGAAAACGCCTGTTTTGAAACTCTGCACAGAAAGTGTTTGCAGACTGCTGAATCCACACACGGGTTTAACTCTGGAAGTTGAGTGCACACATTGACAACCGTTGTGTTAGATAGCTGCGTTTTGGATTTAGAAGCAGATATTTCCCTGTGCTTTCTGCTGTTTCTTCCATAGGCCGGTATTGGGCTGAAAACGCCTGTTTTGAAACTCTGCACAGAAAGGGTTTGCAGACTGCTGAATCCACACACGGGTTTTACTCTGGAAGTTGAGTGCACACATTGACAACCGTTCTGTTAGATAGCTGCGTTTTGGATTTAGAAGCAGATACTTCCCTGTGCTTTCTACTTTTTCTTCCATAGGCCGGTATTTGACTGAAAACGCCTGTTTTCAAACTCTGCACAGAAAGGGTTTGCAGACTGCTGAATCCACACACGGGTTTAACTCTGGAAGTTGAGTGCACACATTGACAACCGTTCTGTTAGATAGCTGCGTTTTGGATTTAGAAGCAGATATTTCCCTGTGCTTTCTGCTGTTTCTTCCATATGCCGGTATTGGGCTGAAAACGCCTGTTTTGAAACTCTGCACAGAAAGGGTTTGCAGACTGCTGAATCCACACACGAGTTTAACTCTGGAAGTTGAGTGCACACATTGACAACCGTTCTGTTAGATAGCTGCGTTTTGGATTTAGAAGCAGATATTTCCCTGTGGTTTCTGTTGTTTCTTCCATAGGCCGGTATTGGGCTGAAAACGCCTGTTTTGAAACTCTGCACAGAAAGGGTTTGCAGACTGCTGAATCCACACACGGGTTTAACTCTGGAAGTTGAGTGCACACATTGACAACCGTTCTGTTAGATAGCTGCGTTTTGGATTTAGAAGCAGATATTTCCCTGTGCTTTCTGCTGTTTCTTCCATAGGCCGGTATTGGGCTGAAAACGCCTGTTTTGAAACTCTGCACAGAAAGGGTTTGCAGACTGCTGAATCCACACACGGGTTTTACTCTGGAAGTTGAGTGCACACATTGACAACCGTTCTGTTAGATAGCTGCGTTTTGGATATAGAAGCAGATACTTCCCTGTGCTTTCTACTTTTTCTTCCATAGGCCGGTATTTGACTGAAAACGCCTGTTTTCAAACTCTGCACAGAAAGGGTTTGCAGACTGCTGAATCCACACACGGGTTTAACTCTGGAAGTTGAGTGCACACATTGACAACCGTTCTGTTAGATAGCTGCGTTTTGGATTTAGAAGCAGATATTTCCCTGTGCTTTCTGCTGTTTCTTCCATATGCCGGTATTGGGCTGAAAACGCCTGTTTTGAAACTCTGCACAGAAAGGGTTTGCAGACTGCTGAATCCACACACGAGTTTAACTCTGGAAGTTGAGTGCACACATTGACAACCGTTCTGTTAGATAGCTGCGTTTTGGATTTAGAAGCAGATATTTCCCTGTGGTTTCTGTTGTTTCTTCCATAGGCCGGTATTGGGCTGAAAACGCCTGTTTTGAAACTCTGCACAGAAAGGGTTTGCAGACTGCTGAATCCACACACGGGTTTAACTCTGGAAGTTGAGTGCACACATTGACAACCGTTCTGTTAGATAGCTGCGTTTTGGATTTAGAAGCAGATATTTCCCTGTGCTTTCTGCTGTTTCTTCCATAGGCCGGTATTGGGCTGAAAACGCCTGTTTTGAAACTCTGCACAGAAAGGGTTTGCAGACTGCTGAATCCACACACGGGTTTAACTCTGGAAGTTGAGTGCACACATTGACAACCGTTCTGTTAGATAGCTGCGTTTTGGATTTAGAAGCAGATATTTCCCTGTGCTTTCTGCTGTTTCTTCCATAGGCCGGTATTGGGCTGAAAACGCCTGTTTTGAAACTCTGCACAGAAAGGGTTTGCAGACTGCTGAATCCACACACGGGTTTAACTCTGGAAGTTGAGTGCACACATCGACAACCGTTCTGTTAGATAGCTGCGTTTTGGATTTAGAAGCAGATATTTCCCTGTGCTTTCTGCTGTTTCTTCCATAGGCCGGAATTGGGCTGAAAACGCCTGTTTTGAAACTCTCCACAGAAAGGGTTTGCAGACTGCTGAATCCACACACGGGTTTAACTCTGGAAGTTGAGTGCACACATTGACAACCGTTCTGTTAGATAGCTGCGTTTTGGATTTAGAAGCAGATATTTCCCTGTGCTTTCTGCTGTTTCTTCCATAGGCCGGTATTGGGCTGAAAACGCCTGTTTTGAAACTCTGCACAGAAAGTGTTTGCAGACTGCTGAATCCACACACGGGTTTAACTCTGGAAGTTGAGTGCACACATTGACAACCGTTCTGTTAGATAGCTGCGTTTTGGATTTAGAAGCAGATATTTCCCTGTGCTTTCTGCTGTTTCTTCCATAGGCCGGTATTGGGCTGAAAACGCCTGTTTTGAAACTCTGCACAGAAATGGTTTGCAGACAGCTGAATCCACACACGGGTTTAACTCTGGAAGTTGAGTGCACACATCGACAACCGTTCTGTTAGATAGCTGCGTTTTGGATTTAGAAGCAGAGATTTCCCTGTGCTTTCTGCTGTTTCTTTCATATGCCGGTATTGGGCTGAAAACGCCTGTTTTGAAACTCTGCACAGAAAGTGTTTGCAGACTGCTGAATCCACACTCGGGTTTAACTCTGGAAGTTGAGTGCACACATTGACAACCGTTGTGTTAGATAGCTGCGTTTTGGATTTAGAAGCAGATATTTCCCTGTGCTTTCTGCTGTTTCTTCCATAGGCCGGTATTGGGCTGAAAACGCCTGTTTTGAAACTCTGCACAGAAAGGGTTTGCAGACTGCTGAATCCACACACGGGTTTTACTCTGGAAGTTGAGTGCACACATTGACAACCGTTCTGTTAGATAGCTGCGTTTTGGATTTAGAAGCAGATACTTTCCTGTGCTTTCTACTTTTTCTTCCATAGGCCGGTATTTGACTGAAAACGCCTGTTTTCAAACTCTGCACAGAAAGGGTTTGCAGACTGCTGAATCCACACACGGGTTTAACTCTGGAAGTTGAGTGCACACATTGACAACCGTTCTGTTAGATAGCTGCGTTTTGGATTTAGAAGCAGATATTTCCCTGTGCTTTCTGCTGTTTCTTCCATATGCCGGTATTGGGCTGAAAACGCCTGTTTTGAAACTCTGCACAGAAAGGGTTTGCAGACTGCTGAATCCACACACGAGTTTAACTCTGGAAGTTGAGTGCACACATTGACAACCGTTCTGTTAGATAGCTGCGTTTTGGATTTAGAAGCAGATATTTCCCTGTGGTTTCTGTTGTTTCTTCCATAGGCCGGTATTGGGCTGAAAACGCCTGTTTTGAAACTCTGCACAGAAAGGGTTTGCAGACTGCTGAATCCACACACGGGTTTAACTCTGGAAGTTGAGTGCACACATTGACAACCGTTCTGTTAGATAGCTGCGTTTTGGATTTAGAAGCAGATATTTCCCTGTGCTTTCTGCTGTTTCTTCCATAGGCCGGTATTGGGCTGAAAACGCCTGTTTTGAAACTCTGCACAGAAAGGGTTTGCAGACTGCTGAATCCACACACGGGTTTTACTCTGGAAGTTGAGTGCACACATTGACAACCGTTCTGTTAGATAGCTGCGTTTTGGATTTAGAAGCAGATACTTCCCTGTGCTTTCTACTTTTTCTTCCATAGGCCGGTATTTGACTGAAAACGCCTGTTTTCAAACTCTGCACAGAAAGGGTTTGCAGACTGCTGAATCCACACACGGGTTTAACTCTGGAAGTTGAGTGCACACATTGACAACCGTTCTGTTAGATAGCTGCGTTTTGGATTTAGAAGCAGATATTTCCCTGTGCTTTCTGCTGTTTCTTCCATATGCCGGTATTGGGCTGAAAACGCCTGTTTTGAAACTCTGCACAGAAAGGGTTTGCAGACTGCTGAATCCACACACGAGTTTAACTCTGGAAGTTGAGTGCACACATTGACAACCGTTCTGTTAGATAGCTGCGTTTTGGATTTAGAAGCAGATATTTCCCTGTGGTTTCTGTTGTTTCTTCCATAGGCCGGTATTGGGCTGAAAACGCCTGTTTTGAAACTCTGCACAGAAAGGGTTTGCAGACTGCTGAATCCACACACGGGTTTAACTCTGGAAGTTGAGTGCACACATTGACAACCGTTCTGTTAGATAGCTGCGTTTTGGATTTAGAAGCAGATATTTCCCTGTGCTTTCTGCTGTTTCTTCCATAGGCCGGTATTGGGCTGAAAACGCCTGTTTTGAAACTCTGCACAGAAAGGGTTTGCAGACTGCTGAATCCACACACGGGTTTAACTCTGGAAGTTGAGTGCACACATTGACAACCGTTCTGTTAGATAGCTGCGTTTTGGATTTAGAAGCAGATATTTCCCTGTGCTTTCTGCTGTTTCTTCCATAGGCCGGTATTGGGCTGAAAACGCCTGTTTTGAAACTCTGCACAGAAAGGGTTTGCAGACTGCTGAATCCACACACGGGTTTAACTCTGGAAGTTGAGTGCACACATCGACAACCGTTCTGTTAGATAGCTGCGTTTTGGATTTAGAAGCAGATATTTCCCTGTGCTTTCTGCTGTTTCTTCCATAGGCCGGAATTGGGCTGAAAACGCCTGTTTTGAAACTCTGCACAGAAAGGGTTTGCAGACTGCTGAATCCACACACGGGTTTAACTCTGGAAGTTGAGTGCACACATTGACAACCGTTCTGTTAGATAGCTGCGTTTTGGATTTAGAAGCAGATATTTCCCTGTGCTTTCTGCTGTTTCTTCCATAGGCCGGTATTGGGCTGAAAACGCCTGTTTTGAAACTCTGCACAGAAAGTGTTTGCAGACTGCTGAATCCACACACGGGTTTAACTCTGGAAGTTGAGTGCACACATTGACAACCGTTCTGTTAGATAGCTGCGTTTTGGATTTAGAAGCAGATATTTCCCTGTGCTTTCTGCTGTTTCTTCCATAGGCCGGTATTGGGCTGAAAACGCCTGTTTTGAAACTCTGCACAGAAATGGTTTGCAGACAGCTGAATCCACACACGGGTTTAACTCTGGAAGTTGAGTGCACACATCGACAACCGTTCTGTTAGATAGCTGCGTTTTGGATTTAGAAGCAGAGATTTCCCTGTGCTTTCTGCTGTTTCTTTCATATGCCGGTATTGGGCTGAAAACGCCTGTTTTGAAACTCTGCACAGAAAGTGTTTGCAGACTGCTGAATCCACACTCGGGTTTAACTCTGGAAGTTGAGTGCACACATTGACAACCGTTGTGTTAGATAGCTGCGTTTTGGATTTAGAAGCAGATATTTCCCTGTGCTTTCTGCTGTTTCTTCCATAGGCCGGTATTGGGCTGAAAACGCCTGTTTTGAAACTCTGCACAGAAAGGGTTTGCAGACTGCTGAATCCACACACGGGTTTTACTCTGGAAGTTGAGTGCACACATTGACAACCGTTCTGTTAGATAGCTGCGTTTTGGATTTAGAAGCAGATACTTCCCTGTGCTTTCTACTTTTTCTTCCATAGGCCGGTATTTGACTGAAAACGCCTGTTTTCAAACTCTGCACAGAAAGGGTTTGCAGACTGCTGAATCCACACACGGGTTTAACTCTGGAAGTTGAGTGCACACATTGACAACCGTTCTGTTAGATAGCTGCGTTTTGGATTTAGAAGCAGATATTTCCCTGTGCTTTCTGCTGTTTCTTCCATATGCCGGTATTGGGCTGAAAACGCCTGTTTTGAAACTCTGCACAGAAAGGGTTTGCAGACTGCTGAATCCACACACGAGTTTAACTCTGGAAGTTGAGTGCACACATTGACAACCGTTCTGTTAGATAGCTGCGTTTTGGATTTAGAAGCAGATATTTCCCTGTGGTTTCTGTTGTTTCTTCCATAGGCCGGTATTGGGCTGAAAACGCCTGTTTTGAAACTCTGCACAGAAAGGGTTTGCAGACTGCTGAATCCACACACGGGTTTAACTCTGGAAGTTGAGTGCACACATTGACAACCGTTCTGTTAGATAGCTGCGTTTTGGATTTAGAAGCAGATATTTCCCTGTGCTTTCTGCTGTTTCTTCCATAGGCCGGTATTGGGCTGAAAACGCCTGTTTTGAAACTCTGCACAGAAAGGGTTTGCAGACTGCTGAATCCACACACGGGTTTAACTCTGGAAGTTGAGTGCACACATTGACAACCGTTCTGTTAGATAGCTGCGTTTTGGATTTAGAAGCAGATATTTCCCTGTGCTTTCTGCTGTTTCTTCCATAGGCCGGTATTGGGCTGAAAACGCCTGTTTTGAAACTCTGCACAGAAAGGGTTTGCAGACTGCTGAATCCACACACGGGTTTAACTCTGGAAGTTGAGTGCACACATCGACAACCGTTCTGTTAGATAGCTGCGTTTTGGATTTAGAAGCAGATATTTCCCTGTGCTTTCTGCTGTTTCTTCCATAGGCCGGAATTGGGCTGAAAACGCCTGTTTTGAAACTCTCCACAGAAAGGGTTTGCAGACTGCTGAATCCACACACGGGTTTAACTCTGGAAGTTGAGTGCACACATTGACAACCGTTCTGTTAGATAGCTGCGTTTTGGATTTAGAAGCAGATATTTCCCTGTGCTTTCTGCTGTTTCTTCCATAGGCCGGTATTGGGCTGAAAACGCCTGTTTTGAAACTCTGCACAGAAAGGGTTTGCAGACTGCTGAATCCACACACGGGTTTAACTCTGGAAGTTGAGTGCACACATTGACAACCGTTCTGTTAGATAGCTGCGTTTTGGATTTAGAAGCAGATATTTCCCTGTGCTTTCTGCTGTTTCTTCCATAGGCCGGTATTGGGCTGAAAACGCCTGTTTTGAAACTCTGCACAGAAAGGGTTTGCAGACTGCTGAATCCACACACGGGTTTAACTCTGGAAGTTGAGTGCACACATTGACAACCGTTCTGTTAGATAGCTGCGTTTTGGATTTAGAAGCAGATATTTCCCTGTGCTTTCTGCTGTTTCTTCCATAGGCCGGTATTGGGCTGAAAACGCCTGTTTTGAAACTCTGCACAGAAAGGGTTTGCAGACTGCTGAATCCACACACGGGTTTAACTCTGGAAGTTGAGTGCACACATCGACAACCGTTCTGTTAGATAGCTGCGTTTTGGATTTAGAAGCAGATATTTCCCTGTGCTTTCTGCTGTTTCTTCCATAGGCCGGAATTGGGCTGAAAACGCCTGTTTTGAAACTCTCCACAGAAAGGGTTTGCAGACTGCTGAATCCACACACGGGTTTAACTCTGGAAGTTGAGTGCACACATTGACAACCGTTCTGTTAGATAGCTGCGTTTTGGATTTAGAAGCAGATATTTCCCTGTGCTTTCTGCTGTTTCTTCCATAGGCCGGTATTGGGCTGAAAACGCCTGTTTTGAAACTCTGCACAGAAAGTGTTTGCAGACTGCTGAATCCACACACGGGTTTAACTCTGGAAGTTGAGTGCACACATTGACAACCGTTCTGTTAGATAGCTGCGTTTTGGATTTAGAAGCAGATATTTCCCTGTGCTTTCTGCTGTTTCTTCCATAGGCCGGTATTGGGCTGAAAACGCCTGTTTTGAAACTCTGCACAGAAAGGGTTTGCAGACAGCTGAATCCACACACGGGTTGAACTCTGGAAGTTGAGTGCACACATTGACAACCGTTCTGTTAGATAGCTGCGTTTTGGATTTAGAAGCAGATACTTCCCTGTGCTTTCTACTTTTTCTTCCATAGGCCGGTATTTGACTGAAAACGCCTGTTTTCAAACTCTGCACAGAAAGGGTTTGCAGACTGCTGAATCCACACACGGGTTTAACTCTGGAAGTTGAGTGCACACATTGACAACCGTTCTGTTAGATAGCTGCGTTTTGGATTTAGAAGCAGATATTTCCCTGTGCTTTCTGCTGTTTCTTCCATAGGCCGGTATTGGGCTGAAAACGCCTGTTTTGAAACTCTGCACAGAAAGGGTTTGCAGACTGCTGAATCCACACACGAGTTTAACTCTGGAAGTTGAGTGCACACATTGACAACCGTTCTGTTAGATAGCTGCGTTTTGGATTTAGAAGCAGATATTTCCCTGTGGTTTCTGTTGTTTCTTCCATAGGCCGGTATTGGGCTGAAAACGCCTGTTTTGAAACTCTGCACAGAAAGGGTTTGCAGACTGCTGAATCCACACACGGGTTTAACTCTGGAAGTTGAGTGCACACATTGACAACCGTTCTGTTAGATAGCTGCGTTTTGGATTTAGAAGCAGATATTTCCCTGTGCTTTCTGCTGTTTCTTCCATAGGCCGGTATTGGGCTGAAAACGCCTGTTTTGAAACTCTGCACAGAAAGGGTTTGCAGACTGCTGAATCCACACACGGGTTTAACTCTGGAAGTTGAGTGCACACATTGACAACCGTTCTGTTAGATAGCTGCGTTTTGGATTTAGAAGCAGATATTTCCCTGTGCTTTCTGCTGTTTCTTCCATAGGCCGGTATTGGGCTGAAAACGCCTGTTTTGAAACTCTGCACAGAAAGGGTTTGCAGACTGCTGAATCCACACACGGGTTTAACTCTGGAAGTTGAGTGCACACATCGACAACCGTTCTGTTAGATAGCTGCGTTTTGGATTTAGAAGCAGATATTTCCCTGTGCTTTCTGCTGTTTCTTCCATAGGCCGGAATTGGGCTGAAAACGCCTGTTTTGAAACTCTGCACAGAAAGGGTTTGCAGACTGCTGAATCCACACACGGGTTTAACTCTGGAAGTTGAGTGCACACATTGACAACCGTTCTGTTAGATAGCTGCGTTTTGGATTTAGAAGCAGATATTTCCCTGTGCTTTCTGCTGTTTCTTCCATAGGCCGGTATTGGGCTGAAAACGCCTGTTTTGAAACTCTGCACAGAAAGTGTTTGCAGACTGCTGAATCCACACACGGGTTTAACTCTGGAAGTTGAGTGCACACATTGACAACCGTTCTGTTAGATAGCTGCGTTTTGGATTTAGAAGCAGATATTTCCCTGTGCTTTCTGCTGTTTCTTCCATAGGCCGGTATTGGGCTGAAAACGCCTGTTTTGAAACTCTGCACAGAAATGGTTTGCAGACAGCTGAATCCACACACGGGTTTAACTCTGGAAGTTGAGTGCACACATCGACAACCGTTCTGTTAGATAGCTGCGTTTTGGATTTAGAAGCAGAGATTTCCCTGTGCTTTCTGCTGTTTCTTTCATATGCCGGTATTGGGCTGAAAACGCCTGTTTTGAAACTCTGCACAGAAAGTGTTTGCAGACTGCTGAATCCACACTCGGGTTTAACTCTGGAAGTTGAGTGCACACATTGACAACCGTTGTGTTAGATAGCTGCGTTTTGGATTTAGAAGCAGATATTTCCCTGTGCTTTCTGCTGTTTCTTCCATAGGCCGGTATTGGGCTGAAAACGCCTGTTTTGAAACTCTGCACAGAAAGGGTTTGCAGACTGCTGAATCCACACACGGGTTTTACTCTGGAAGTTGAGTGCACACATTGACAACCGTTCTGTTAGATAGCTGCGTTTTGGATTTAGAAGCAGATACTTCCCTGTGCTTTCTACTTTTTCTTCCATAGGCCGGTATTTGACTGAAAACGCCTGTTTTCAAACTCTGCACAGAAAGGGTTTGCAGACTGCTGAATCCACACACGGGTTTAACTCTGGAAGTTGAGTGCACACATTGACAACCGTTCTGTTAGATAGCTGCGTTTTGGATTTAGAAGCAGATATTTCCCTGTGCTTTCTGCTGTTTCTTCCATATGCCGGTATTGGGCTGAAAACGCCTGTTTTGAAACTCTGCACAGAAAGGGTTTGCAGACTGCTGAATCCACACACGAGTTTAACTCTGGAAGTTGAGTGCACACATTGACAACCGTTCTGTTAGATAGCTGCGTTTTGGATTTAGAAGCAGATATTTCCCTGTGGTTTCTGTTGTTTCTTCCATAGGCCGGTATTGGGCTGAAAACGCCTGTTTTGAAACTCTGCACAGAAAGGGTTTGCAGACTGCTGAATCCACACACGGGTTTAACTCTGGAAGTTGAGTGCACACATTGACAACCGTTCTGTTAGATAGCTGCGTTTTGGATTTAGAAGCAGATATTTCCCTGTGCTTTCTGCTGTTTCTTCCATAGGCCGGTATTGGGCTGAAAACGCCTGTTTTGAAACTCTGCACAGAAAGGGTTTGCAGACTGCTGAATCCACACACGGGTTTAACTCTGGAAGTTGAGTGCACACATTGACAACCGTTCTGTTAGATAGCTGCGTTTTGGATTTAGAAGCAGATATTTCCCTGTGCTTTCTGCTGTTTCTTCCATAGGCCGGTATTGGGCTGAAAACGCCTGTTTTGAAACTCTGCACAGAAAGGGTTTGCAGACTGCTGAATCCACACACGGGTTTAACTCTGGAAGTTGAGTGCACACATCGACAACCGTTCTGTTAGATAGCTGCGTTTTGGATTTAGAAGCAGATATTTCCCTGTGCTTTCTGCTGTTTCTTCCATAGGCCGGAATTGGGCTGAAAACGCCTGTTTTGAAACTCTCCACAGAAAGGGTTTGCAGACTGCTGAATCCACACACGGGTTTAACTCTGGAAGTTGAGTGCACACATTGACAACCGTTCTGTTAGATAGCTGCGTTTTGGATTTAGAAGCAGATATTTCCCTGTGCTTTCTGCTGTTTCTTCCATAGGCCGGTATTGGGCTGAAAACGCCTGTTTTGAAACTCTGCACAGAAAGGGTTTGCAGACTGCTGAATCCACACACGGGTTTAACTCTGGAAGTTGAGTGCACACATTGACAACCGTTCTGTTAGATAGCTGCGTTTTGGATTTAGAAGCAGATATTTCCCTGTGCTTTCTGCTGTTTCTTCCATAGGCCGGTATTGGGCTGAAAACGCCTGTTTTGAAACTCTGCACAGAAAGGGTTTGCAGACTGCTGAATCCACACACGGGTTTAACTCTGGAAGTTGAGTGCACACATTGACAACCGTTCTGTTAGATAGCTGCGTTTTGGATTTAGAAGCAGATATTTCCCTGTGCTTTCTGCTGTTTCTTCCATAGGCCGGTATTGGGCTGAAAACGCCTGTTTTGAAACTCTGCACAGAAAGGGTTTGCAGACTGCTGAATCCACACACGGGTTTAACTCTGGAAGTTGAGTGCACACATCGACAACCGTTCTGTTAGATAGCTGCGTTTTGGATTTAGAAGCAGATATTTCCCTGTGCTTTCTGCTGTTTCTTCCATAGGCCGGAATTGGGCTGAAAACGCCTGTTTTGAAACTCTCCACAGAAAGGGTTTGCAGACTGCTGAATCCACACACGGGTTTAACTCTGGAAGTTGAGTGCACACATTGACAACCGTTCTGTTAGATAGCTGCGTTTTGGATTTAGAAGCAGATATTTCCCTGTGCTTTCTGCTGTTTCTTCCATAGGCCGGTATTGGGCTGAAAACGCCTGTTTTGAAACTCTGCACAGAAAGTGTTTGCAGACTGCTGAATCCACACACGGGTTTAACTCTGGAAGTTGAGTGCACACATTGACAACCGTTCTGTTAGATAGCTGCGTTTTGGATTTAGAAGCAGATATTTCCCTGTGCTTTCTGCTGTTTCTTCCATAGGCCGGTATTGGGCTGAAAACGCCTGTTTTGAAACTCTGCACAGAAAGGGTTTGCAGACAGCTGAATCCACACACGGGTTGAACTCTGGAAGTTGAGTGCACACATCGACAACCGTTCTGTTAGATAGCTGCGTTTTGGATTTAGAAGCAGATATTTCCCTGTGCTTTCTGCTGTTTCTTCCATAGGCCGGTATTGGGCTGAAAACGCCTGTTTTGAAACTCTGCACAGAAAGGGTTTGCAGACTGCTGAATCCACACACGGGTTTAACTCTGGAAGTTGAGTGCACACATTGACAACCGTTCTGTTAGGTAGCTGCGTTTTGGATTTAGAAGCAGAGATTTCCCTGTGCTTTCTGCTGTTTCTTCCATAGGCCGGTATTGGGCTGAAAACGCCTGTTTTGAAACTCTGCACAGAAAGTGTTTGCAGACTGCTGAATCCACACACGGGTTTAACTCTGGAAGTTGAGTGCACACATTGACAACCGTTCTGTTAGATAGCTGCGTTTTGGATTTAGAAGCAGATATTTCCCTGTGCTTTCTGCTGTTTCTTCCATAGGCCGGTATTGGGCTGAAAACGCCTGTTTTGAAACTCTGCACAGAAAGGGTTTGCAGACTGCTGAATCCACACATGGGTTTAACTCTGGAAGTTGACTGCACACATTGACAACCGTTCTGTTAGATAGCTGCGTTTTGGATTTAGAAGCAAATATTTCCCTGTGCTTTCTGCTGTTTCTTCCATATGCCGGTATTGGGCTGAAAACGCCTGTTTTGAAACTCTGCACAGAAAGGGTTTGCAGACTGCTGAATCCACACACGGGTTTAACTCTGGAAGTTGAGTGCACACATTGACAACCGTTCTGTTAGATAGCTGCGTTTTGGATTTAGAAGCAGATATTTCCCTGTGCTTTCTGCTGTTTCTTCCATAGGCCGGTATTGGGCTGAAAACGCCTGTTTTGAAACTCTGCACAGAAAGTGTTTGCAGACTGCTGAATCCACACACGGGTTTAACTCTGGAAGTTGAGTGCACACATTGACAACCGTTCTGTTAGATAGCTGCGTTTTGGATTTAGAAGCAGATATTTCCCTGTGCTTTCTGCTGTTTCTTCCCTAGGCCGGTATTGGGCTGAAAACGCCTGTTTTGAAACTCTGCACAGAAAGGGTTTGCAGACTGCTGAATCCACACACGGGTTTAACTCTGGAAGTTGAGTGCACACATCGACAACCGTTCTGTTAGATAGCTGCGTTTTGGATTTAGAAGCAGATATTTCCCTGTGCTTTCTGCTGTTTCTTCCATAGGCCGGAAATGGGCTGAAAACGCCTGTTTTGAAACTCTCCACAGAAAGGGTTTGCAGACTGCTGAATCCACACACGGGTTTAACTCTGGAAGTTGAGTGCACACATCGACAACCGTTCTGTTAGATAGCTGCGTTTTGGATTTAGAAGCAGATATTTCCCTGTGCTTTCTGCTGTTTCTTCCATAGGCCGGTATTGGGCTGAAAACGCCTGTTTTGAAACTCTGCACAGAAAGTGTTTGCAGACTGCTGAATCCACACACGGGTTTAACTCTGGAAGTTGAGTGCACACATTGACAGCCGTTCTGTTAGATAGCTGCGTTTTGGATTTAGAAGCAGATATTTCCCTGTGCTTTCTGCTGTTTCTTCCATAGGCCGGTATTGGGCTGAAAACGCCTGTTTTGAAACTCTGCACAGAAAGGGTTTGCAGACTGCTGAATCCACACACGGGTTTAACTCTGGAAGTTGAGTGCACACATTGACAACCGTTCTGTTAGATAGCTGCGTTTTGGATTTAGAAGCAGATATTTCCCTGTGCTTTCTGCTGTTTCTTCCATAGGCCGGTATTGGGCTGAAATCGCCTGTTTTGAAACTCTGCACAGAAAGTGTTTGCAGACTGCTGAATCCACACACGGGTTTAACTCTGGAAGTTGAGTGCACACATTGCCAACCGTTCTGTTAGGTAGCTGCGTTTTGGATTTAGAAGCAGATATTTCCCTGTGCTTTCTGCTGTTTCTTCCATAGGCCGGTATTGGGCTGAAAACGCCTGTTTTGAAACTCTGCACAGAAAGGGTTTGCAGACTGCTGAATCCACACACGGGTTTAACTCTGGAAGTTGAGTGCACACATTGACAACCGTTCTGTTAGATAGCTGCGTTGTGGATTTAGAAGCAGATATTTCCCTCTGCTTTCTGCTGTTTCTTCCATATGCCGGTATTGGGCTGAAAACGCCTGTTTTGAAACTCTGCACAGAAAGTGTTTGCAGACTGTTGAATCCACACACGGGTTTAACTCTGGAAGTTGAGTGCACACATTGCCAACCGTTCTGTTAGATAGCTGCGTTTTGGATTTAGAAGCAGATATTTCCCTGTGCTTTCTGCTGTTTCTTCCCTAGGCCGGTATTGGGCTGAAAACGCCTGTTTTGAAACTCTGCACAGAAAGTGTTTGCAGACTGCTGAATCCACACACGGGTTTAACTCTGGAAGTTGAGTGCACACATTGACAACCGTTCTGTTAGATAGCTGCGTTTTGGATTTAGAAGCAGATATTTCCCTGTGCTTTCTGCTGTTTCTTCCATAGGCCGGTATTGGGCTGAAAACGCCTGTTTTGAAACTCTGCACAGAAAGGGTTTGCAGACTGCTGAATCCACACACGGGTTTAACTCTGGAAGTTGAGTGCACACATTGACAACCGTTCTGTTAGATAGCTGCGTTTTGGATTTAGAAGCAGATATTTCCCTGTGCTTTCTGCTGTTTCTTCCATAGGCCGGTATTGGGCTGAAAACGCCTGTTTTGAAACTCTGCACAGAAAGTGTTTGCAGACTGCTGAATCCACACACGGGTTTAACTCTGGAAGTTGAGTGCACACATTGACAACCGTTCTGTTAGATAGCTGCGTTTTGGATTTAGAAGCAGATATTTCCCTGTGCTTTCTGCTGTTTCTTCCATAGGCCGGTATTGGGCTGAAAACGCCTGTTTTGAAACTCTGCACAGAAAGGGTTTGCAGACTGCTGAATCCACACACGGGTTGAACTCTGGAAGTTGAGTGCACACATCGACAACCGTTCTGCTAGATAGCTGCGTTTTGGATTTAGAAGCAGATATTTCCCTGTGCTTTCTGCTGTTTCTTCCATAGGCCGGTATTGGGCTGAAAACGCCTGTTTTGAAACTCTGCACAGAAAGGGTTTGCAGACTGCTGAATCCACACACGGGTTTAACTCTGGAAGTTGAGTGCACACATTGACAACCGTTCTGTTAGATAGCTGCGTTTTGGATTTAGAAGCAGATATTTCCCTGTGCTTTCTGCTGTTTCTTCCATAGGCCGGTATTGGGCTGAAAACGCCTGTTTTGAAACTCTGCACAGAAAGTGTTTGCAGACTGCTGAATCCACACACGGGTTTAACTCTGGAAGTTGAGTGCACACATTGACAACCGTTCTGTTAGATAGCTGCGTTTTGGATTTAGAAGCAGATATTTCCCTGTGCTTTCTGCTGTTTCTTCCATAGGCCGGTATTGGGCTGAAAACGCCTGTTTTGAAACTCTGCACAGAAAGGGTTTGCAGACTGCTGAATCCACACATGGGTTTAACTCTGGAAGTTGACTGCACACATTGACAACCGTTCTGTTAGATAGCTGCGTTTTGGATTTAGAAGCAAATATTTCCCTGTGCTTTCTGCTGTTTCTTCCATATGCCGGTATTGGGCTGAAAACGCCTGTTTTGAAACTCTGCACAGAAAGGGTTTGCAGACTGCTGAATCCACACACGGGTTTAACTCTGGAAGTTGAGTCCACACATTGACAACCGTTCTGTTAGATAGCTGCGTTTTGGATTTAGAAGCAGATATTTCCCTGTGCTTTCTGCTGTTTCTTCCATAGGCCGGTATTGGGCTGAAAACGCCTGTTTTGAAACTCTGCACAGAAAGTGTTTGCAGACTGCTGAATCCACACACGGGTTTAACTCTGGAAGTTGAGTGCACACATTGTCAACCGTTCTGTTAGATAGCTGCGTTTTGGATTTAGAAGCAGATATTTCCCTGTGCTTTCTGCTGTTTCTTCCATAGGCCGGTATTGGGCTGAAAACGCCTGTTTTGAAACTCTGCACAGAAAGGGTTTGCAGACTGCTGAATCCACACACGGGTTTAACTCTGGAAGTTGAGTGCACACATCGACAACCGTTCTGTCAGATAGCTGCGTTTTGGATTTAGAAGCAGATATTTCCCTGTGCTTTCTGCTGTTTCTTCCATAGGCCGGAATTGGGCTGAAAACGCCTGTTTTGAAACTCTCCACAGAAAGGGTTTGCAGACTGCTGAATCCACACACGGGTTTAACTCTGGAAGTTGAGTGCACACATCGACAACCGTTCTGTTAGATAGCTGCGTTTTGGATTTAGAAGCAGATATTTCCCTGTGCTTTCTGCTGTTTCTTCCATAGGCCGGTATTGGGCTGAAAACGCCTGTTTTGAAACTCTGCACAGAAAGTGTTTGCAGACTGCTGAATCCACACACGGGTTTAACTCTGGAAGTTGAGTGCACACACTGACAGCCGTTCTGTTAGATAGCTGCGTTTTGGATTTAGAAGCAGATATTTCCCTGTGCTTTCTGCTGTTTCTTCCATAGGCCGGTATTGGGCTGAAAACGCCTGTTTTGAAACTCTGCACAGAAAGTGTTTGCAGACTGCTGAATCCACACACGGGTTTAACTCTGGAAGTTGAGTGCACACATTGACAACCGTTCTGTTAGATAGCTGCGTTTTCGATTTAGAAGCAGATATTTCCCTGTGCTTTCTGCTGTTTCTTCCATAGGCCGGTATTGGGCTGAAAACGCCTGTTTTGAAACTCTGCACAGAAATGGTTTGCAGACAGCTGAATCCACACACGGGTTTAACTCTGGAAGTTGAGTGCACACATCGACAACCGTTCTGTTAGATAGCTGCGTTTTGGATTTAGAAGCAGAGATTTCCCTGTGCTTTCTGCTGTTTCTTTCATATGCCGGTATTGGGCTGAAAACGCCTGTTTTGAAACTCTGCACAGAAAGTGTTTGCAGACTGCTGAATCCACACACGGGTTTAACTCTGGAAGTTGAGTGCACACATTGCCAACCGTTCTGTTAGGTAGCTGCGTTTTGGATTTAGAAGCAGATATTTCCCTGTGCTTTCTGCTGTTTCTTCCATAGGCCGGTATTGGGCTGAAAACGCCTGTTTTGAAACTCTGCACAGAAAGGGTTTGCAGACTCCTGAATCCACACACGGGTTTAACTCTGGAAGTTGAGTGCACACATTGACAACCGTTCTGTTAGATAGCTGCGTTTTGGATTTAGAAGCAGATATTTCCCTGTGCTTTCTGCTGTTTCTTCCATATGCCGGTATTGGGCTGAAAACGCCTGTTTTGAAACTCTGCACAGAAAGTGTTTGCAGACTGTTGAATCCACACACGGGTTTAACTCTGGAAGTTGAGTGCACACATTGCCAACCGTTCTGTTAGATAGCTGCGTTTTGGATTTAGAAGCAGATATTTCCCTGTACTTTCTGCTGTTTCTTCCATAGGCCGGTATTGGGCTGAAAACGCCTGTTTTGAAACTCTGCACAGAAAGTGTTTGCAGACTGCTGAATCCACACACGGGTTTAACTCTGGAAGTTGAGTGCACACATTGACAACCGTTCTGTTAGATAGCTGCGTTTTGGATTTAGAAGCAGATATTTCCCTGTGCTTTCTGCTGTTTCTTCCATAGGCCGGTATTGGGCTGAAAACGCCTGTTTTGAAACTCTGCACAGAAAGGGTTTGCAGACTGCTGAATCCACACACGGGTTTAACTCTGGAAGTTGAGTGCACACATTGACAACCGTTCTGTTAGATAGCTGCGTTTTGGATTTAGAAGCAGATATTTCCCTGTGCTTTCTGCTGTTTCTTCCATAGGCCGGTATTGGGCTGAAAACGCCTGTTTTGAAACTCTGCACAGAAAGGGTTTGCAGACTGCTGAATCCACACACGGGTTGAACTCTGGAAGTTGAGTGCACACATCGACAACCGTTCTGTTAGATAGCTGCGTTTTGGATTTAGAAGCAGATATTTCCCTGTGCTTTCTGCTGTTTCTTCCATAGGCCGGTATTGGGCTGAAAACGCCTGTTTTGAAACTCTGCACAGAAAGGGTTTGCAGACTGCTGAATCCACACACGGGTGTAACTCTGGAAGTTGAGTGCACACATCGACAACCGTTCTGTTAGATAGCTGCGTTTTGGATTTAGAAGCAGATATTTCCCTGTGCTTTCTGCTGTTTCTTCCATAGGCCGGTATTGGGCTGAAAACGCCTGTTTTGAAACTCTGCACAGAAAGTGTTTGCAGACTGCTGAATCCACACACGGGTTTAACTCTGGAAGTTGAGTGCACACATTGACAACCGTTCTGTTAGATAGCTGCGTTTTGGATTTAGAAGCAGATATTTCCCTGTGCTTTCTGCTGTTTCTTCCATAGGCCGGTATTGGGCTGAAAACGCCTGTTTTGAAACTCCGCACAGAAAGGGTTTGCAGACTGCTGAATCCACACACGGGTTTAACTCTGGAAGTTGACTGCACACATTGACAACCGTTCTGTTAGATAGCTGCGTTTTGGATTTAGAAGCAAATATTTCCCTGTGCTTTCTGCTGTTTCTTCCCTAGGCCGGTATTGGGCTGAAAACGCCTGTTTTGAAACTCTGCACAGAAAGGGTTTGCAGACTGCTGAATCCACACACGGGTTTAACTCTGGAAGTTGAGTGCACACATTGACAACCGTTCTGTTAGATAGCTGCGTTTTGGATTTAGAAGCAGATATTTCCCTGTGCTTTCTGCTGTTTCTTCCATAGGCCGGTATTGGGCTGAAAACGCCTGTTTTGAAACTCTGCACAGAAAGTGTTTGCAGACTGCTGAATCCACACACGGGTTTAACTCTGGAAGTTGAGTGCACACATTGACAACCGTTCTGTTAGATAGCTGCGTTTTGGATTTAGAAGCAGATATTTCCCTGTGCTTTCTGCTGTTTCTTCCATAGGCCGGTATTGGGCTGAAAACGCCTGTTTTGAAACTCTGCACAGAAAGGGTTTGCAGACTGCTGAATCCACACACGGGTTTAACTCTGGAAGTTGAGTGCACACATTGACAACCGTTCTGTTAGATAGCTGCGTTTTGGATTTAGAAGCAGATATTTCCCTGTGCTTTCTGCTGTTTCTTCCATAGGCCGGAATTGGGCTGAAAACGCCTGTTTTGAAACTCTCCACAGAAAGGGTTTGCAGACTGCTGAATCCACACACGGGTTTAACTCTGGAAGTTGAGTGCACACATCGACAACCGTTCTGTTAGATAGCTGCGTTTTGGATTTAGAAGCAGATATTTCCCTGTGCTTTCTGCTGTTTCTTCCATAGGCCGGTATTGGGCTGAAAACGCCTGTTTTGAAACTCTGCACAGAAAGTGTTTGCAGACTGCTGAATCCACACACGGGTTTAACTCTGGAAGTTGAGTGCACACATTGACAACCGTTCTGTTAGATAGCTGCGTTTTGGATTTAGAAGCAGATATTTCCCTGTGCTTTCTGCTGTTTCTTCCATAGGCCGGTATTGGGCTGAAAACGCCTGTTTTGAAACTCTGCACAGAAAGGGTTTGCAGACTGCTGAATCCACACACGGGTTGAACTCTGGAAGTTGAGTGCACACATCGACAACCGTTCTGCTAGATAGCTGCGTTTTGGATTTAGAAGCAGATATTTCCCTGTGCTTTCTGCTGTTTCTTCCATAGGCCGGTATTGGGCTGAAAACGCCTGTTTTGAAACTCTGCACAGAAAGGGTTTGCAGACTGCTGAATCCACACACGGGTTTAACTCTGGAAGTTGAGTGCACACATTGACAACCGTTCTGTTAGATAGCTGCGTTTTGGATTTAGAAGCAGATATTTCCCTGTGCTTTCTGCTGTTTCTTCCATAGGCCGGTATTGGGCTGAAAACGCCTGTTTTGAAACTCTGCACAGAAAGTGTTTGCAGACTGCTGAATCCACACACGGGTTTAACTCTGGAAGTTGAGTGCACACATTGACAACCGTTCTGTTAGATAGCTGCGTTTTGGATTTAGAAGCAGATATTTCCCTGTGCTTTCTGCTGTTTCTTCCATAGGCCGGTATTGGGCTGAAAACGCCTGTTTTGAAACTCTGCACAGAAAGGGTTTGCAGACTGCTGAATCCACACATGGGTTTAACTCTGGAAGTTGACTGCACACATTGACAACCGTTCTGTTAGATAGCTGCGTTTTGGATTTAGAAGCAAATATTTCCCTGTGCTTTCTGCTGTTTCTTCCATATGCCGGTATTGGGCTGAAAACGCCTGTTTTGAAACTCTGCACAGAAAGGGTTTGCAGACTGCTGAATCCACACACGGGTTTAACTCTGGAAGTTGAGTCCACACATTGACAACCGTTCTGTTAGATAGCTGCGTTTTGGATTTAGAAGCAGATATTTCCCTGTGCTTTCTGCTGTTTCTTCCATAGGCCGGTATTGGGCTGAAAACGCCTGTTTTGAAACTCTGCACAGAAAGTGTTTGCAGACTGCTGAATCCACACACGGGTTTAACTCTGGAAGTTGAGTGCACACATTGTCAACCGTTCTGTTAGATAGCTGCGTTTTGGATTTAGAAGCAGATATTTCCCTGTGCTTTCTGCTGTTTCTTCCATAGGCCGGTATTGGGCTGAAAACGCCTGTTTTGAAACTCTGCACAGAAAGGGTTTGCAGACTGCTGAATCCACACACGGGTTTAACTCTGGAAGTTGAGTGCACACATCGACAACCGTTCTGTCAGATAGCTGCGTTTTGGATTTAGAAGCAGATATTTCCCTGTGCTTTCTGCTGTTTCTTCCATAGGCCGGAATTGGGCTGAAAACGCCTGTTTTGAAACTCTCCACAGAAAGGGTTTGCAGACTGCTGAATCCACACACGGGTTTAACTCTGGAAATTGAGTGCACACATCGACAACCGTTCTGTTAGATAGCTGCGTTTTGGATTTAGAAGCAGATATTTCCCTGTGCTTTCTGCTGTTTCTTCCATAGGCCGGTATTGGGCTGAAAACGCCTGTTTTGAAACTCTGCACAGAAAGTGTTTGCAGACTGCTGAATCCACACACGGGTTTAACTCTGGAAGTTGAGTGCACACACTGACAGCCGTTCTGTTAGATAGCTGCGTTTTGGATTTAGAAGCAGATATTTCCCTGTGCTTTCTGCTGTTTCTTCCATAGGCCGGTATTGGGCTGAAAACGCCTGTTTTGAAACTCTGCACAGAAAGTGTTTGCAGACTGCTGAATCCACACACGGGTTTAACTCTGGAAGTTGAGTGCACACATTGACAACCGTTCTGTTAGATAGCTGCGTTTTCGATTTAGAAGCAGATATTTCCCTGTGCTTTCTGCTGTTTCTTCCATAGGCCGGTATTGGGCTGAAAACGCCTGTTTTGAAACTCTGCACAGAAATGGTTTGCAGACAGCTGAATCCACACACGGGTTTAACTCTGGAAGTTGAGTGCACACATCGACAACCGTTCTGTTAGATAGCTGCGTTTTGGATTTAGAAGCAGAGATTTCCCTGTGCTTTCTGCTGTTTCTTTCATATGCCGGTATTGGGCTGAAAACGCCTGTTTTGAAACTCTGCACAGAAAGTGTTTGCAGACTGCTGAATCCACACACGGGTTTAACTCTGGAAGTTGAGTGCACACATTGCCAACCGTTCTGTTAGGTAGCTGCGTTTTGGATTTAGAAGCAGATATTTCCCTGTGCTTTCTGCTGTTTCTTCCATAGGCCGGTATTGGGCTGAAAACGCCTGTTTTGAAACTCTGCACAGAAAGGGTTTGCAGACTCCTGAATCCACACACGGGTTTAACTCTGGAAGTTGAGTGCACACATTGACAACCGTTCTGTTAGATAGCTGCGTTTTGGATTTAGAAGCAGATATTTCCCTGTGCTTTCTGCTGTTTCTTCCATATGCCGGTATTGGGCTGAAAACGCCTGTTTTGAAACTCTGCACAGAAAGTGTTTGCAGACTGTTGAATCCACACACGGGTTTAACTCTGGAAGTTGAGTGCACACATTGCCAACCGTTCTGTTAGATAGCTGCGTTTTGGATTTAGAAGCAGATATTTCCCTGTACTTTCTGCTGTTTCTTCCATAGGCCGGTATTGGGCTGAAAACGCCTGTTTTGAAACTCTGCACAGAAAGTGTTTGCAGACTGCTGAATCCACACACGGGTTTAACTCTGGAAGTTGAGTGCACACATTGACAACCGTTCTGTTAGATAGCTGCGTTTTGGATTTAGAAGCAGATATTTCCCTGTGCTTTCTGCTGTTTCTTCCATAGGCCGGTATTGGGCTGAAAACGCCTGTTTTGAAACTCTGCACAGAAAGGGTTTGCAGACTGCTGAATCCACACACGGGTTTAACTCTGGAAGTTGAGTGCACACATTGACAACCGTTCTGTTAGATAGCTGCGTTTTGGATTTAGAAGCAGATATTTCCCTGTGCTTTCTGCTGTTTCTTCCATAGGCCGGTATTGGGCTGAAAACGCCTGTTTTGAAACTCTGCACAGAAAGGGTTTGCAGACTGCTGAATCCACACACGGGTTGAACTCTGGAAGTTGAGTGCACACATCGACAACCGTTCTGTTAGATAGCTGCGTTTTGGATTTAGAAGCAGATATTTCCCTGTGCTTTCTGCTGTTTCTTCCATAGGCCGGTATTGGGCTGAAAACGCCTGTTTTGAAACTCTGCACAGAAAGGGTTTGCAGACTGCTGAATCCACACACGGGTGTAACTCTGGAAGTTGAGTGCACACATCGACAACCGTTCTGTTAGATAGCTGCGTTTTGGATTTAGAAGCAGATATTTCCCTGTGCTTTCTGCTGTTTCTTCCATAGGCCGGTATTGGGCTGAAAACGCCTGTTTTGAAACTCTGCACAGAAAGTGTTTGCAGACTGCTGAATCCACACACGGGTTTAACTCTGGAAGTTGAGTGCACACATTGACAACCGTTCTGTTAGATAGCTGCGTTTTGGATTTAGAAGCAGATATTTCCCTGTGCTTTCTGCTGTTTCTTCCATAGGCCGGTATTGGGCTGAAAACGCCTGTTTTGAAACTCCGCACAGAAAGGGTTTGCAGACTGCTGAATCCACACACGGGTTTAACTCTGGAAGTTGACTGCACACATTGACAACCGTTCTGTTAGATAGCTGCGTTTTGGATTTAGAAGCAAATATTTCCCTGTGCTTTCTGCTGTTTCTTCCCTAGGCCGGTATTGGGCTGAAAACGCCTGTTTTGAAACTCTGCACAGAAAGGGTTTGCAGACTGCTGAATCCACACACGGGTTTAACTCTGGAAGTTGAGTGCACACATTGACAACCGTTCTGTTAGATAGCTGCGTTTTGGATTTAGAAGCAGATATTTCCCTGTGCTTTCTGCTGTTTCTTCCATAGGCCGGTATTGGGCTGAAAACGCCTGTTTTGAAACTCTGCACAGAAAGTGTTTGCAGACTGCTGAATCCACACACGGGTTTAACTCTGAGAGTTGAGTGCACACATTGACAACCGTTCTGTTAGATAGCTGCGTTTTGGATTTAGAAGCAGATATTTCCCTGTGCTTTCTGCTGTTTCTTCCATAGGCCGGTATTGGGCTGAAAACGCCTGTTTTGAAACTCTGCACAGAAAGGGTTTGCAGACTGCTGAATCCACACACGGGTTTAACTCTGGAAGTTGAGTGCACACATTGACAACCGTTCTGTTAGATAGCTGCGTTTTGGATTTAGAAGCAGATATTTCCCTGTGCTTTCTGCTGTTTCTTCCATAGGCCGGAATTGGGCTGAAAACGCCTGTTTTGAAACTCTCCACAGAAAGGGTTTGCAGACTGCTGAATCCACACACGGGTTTAACTCTGGAAGTTGAGTGCACACATCGACAACCGTTCTGTTAGATAGCTGCGTTTTGGATTTAGAAGCAGATATTTCCCTGTGCTTTCTGCTGTTTCTTCCATAGGCCGGTATTGGGCTGAAAACGCCTGTTTTGAAACTCTGCACAGAAAGTGTTTGCAGACTGCTGAATCCACACACGGGTTTAACTCTGGAAGTTGAGTGCACACATTGACAACCGTTCTGTTAGATAGCTGCGTTTTGGATTTAGAAGCAGATATTTCCCTGTGCTTTCTGCTGTTTCTTCCATAGGCCGGTATTGGGCTGAAAACGCCTGTTTTGAAACTCTGCACAGAAAGTGTTTGCAGACTGCTGAATCCACACACGGGTTTAACTCTGGAAGTTGAGTGCACACATTGACAACCGTTCTGTTAGATAGCTGCGTTTTGGATTTAGAAGCAGATATTTCCCTGTGCTTTCTGCTGTTTCTTCCATAGGCCGGTATTGGGCTGAAAACGCCTGTTTTGAAACTCTGCACAGAAATGGTTTGCAGACAGCTGAATCCACACACGGGTTTAACTCTGGAAGTTGAGTGCACACATCGACAACCGTTCTGTTAGATAGCTGCGTTTTGGATTTAGAAGCAGAGATTTCCCTGTGCTTTCTGCTGTTTCTTTCATATGCCGGTATTGGGCTGAAAACGCCTGTTTTGAAACTCTGCACAGAAAGTGTTTGCAGACTGCTGAATCCACACACGGGTTTAACTCTGGAAGTTGAGTGCACACATCGACAACCGTTCTGTTAGATAGCTGCGTTTTGGATTTAGAAGCAGAGATTTCCCTGTGCTTTCTGCTGTTTCTTCCATAGGCCGGTATTGGGCTGAAAACGCCTGTTTTGAAACTCTGCACAGAAAGTGTTTGCAGACTGCTGAATCCACACACGGGTTTAACTCTGGAAGTTGAGTGCACACATCGACAACCGTTCTGTTAGATAGCTGCGTTTTGGATTTAGAAGCAGATATTTCCCTGTGCTTTCTGCTGTTTCTTTCATAGGCCGGTATTGGGCTGAAAACGCCTGTTTTGAAACTCTGCACAGAAAGGGTTTGCAGACTGCTGAATCCACACACGGGTTTAACTCTGGAAGTTGAGTGCACACATTGACAACCGTTCTGTTAGATAGCTGCGTTTTGGATTTAGAAGCAGATATTTCCCTGTGCTTTCTGCTGTTTCTTCCATAGGCCGGTATTGGGCTGAAAACGCCTGTTTTGAAACTCTGCACAGAAAGGCTTTGCAGACTGCTGAATCCACACACGGGTTTAACTCTGGAAGTTGAGTGCACACATTGACAACCGTTCTGTTAGATAGCTGCGTTTTGGATTTAGAAGCAGATATTTCCCTGTGCTTGCTGCTGTTTCTTCCATAGGCCGGAATTGGGCTGAAAACGCCTGTTTTGAAACTCTGCACAGAAAGTGTTTGCAGACTGCTGAATCCACACACGGGTTTAACTCTGGAAGTTGAGTGCACACATTGACAACCGTTCTGTTAGATAGCTGCGTTTTGGATTTAGAAGCAGATATTTCCCTGTGCTTTCTGCTGTTTCTTCCATAGGCCGGTATTGGGCTGAAAACGCCTGTTTTGAAACTCTGCACAGAAAGGCTTTGCAGACTGCTGAATCCACACACGGGTTTAACTCTGGAAGTTGAGTGCACACATTGACAACCGTTCTGTTAGATAGCTGCGTTTTGGATTTAGAAGCAGATATTTCCCTGTGCTTTCTGCTGTTTCTTCCATAGGCCGGTATTGGGCTGAAAACGCCTGTTTTGAAACTCTGCACAGAAAGTGTTTGCAGACTGCTGAATCCACACACGGGTTTAACTCTGGAAGTTGAGTGCACACATTGACAACCGTTCTGTTAGATAGCTGCGTTTTGGATTTAGAAGCAGATATTTCCCTGTGCTTTCTGCTGTTTCTTCCATAGGCCGGTATTGGGCTGAAAACGCCTGTTTTGAAACTCTGCACAGAAAGGGTTTGCAGACTGCTGAATCCACACATGGGTTTAACTCTGGAAGTTGACTGCACACATTGACAACCGTTCTGTTAGATAGCTGCGTTTTGGATTTAGAAGCAAATATTTCCCTGTGCTTTCTGCTGTTTCTTCCATATGCCGGTATTGGGCTGAAAACGCCTGTTTTGAAACTCTGCACAGAAAGGGTTTGCAGACTGCTGAATCCACACACGGGTTTAACTCTGGAAGTTGAGTCCACACATTGACAACCGTTCTGTTAGATAGCTGCGTTTTGGATTTAGAAGCAGATATTTCCCTGTGCTTTCTGCTGTTTCTTCCATAGGCCGGTATTGGGCTGAAAACGCCTGTTTTGAAACTCTGCACAGAAAGTGTTTGCAGACTGCTGAATCCACACACGGGTTTAACTCTGGAAGTTGAGTGCACACATTGTCAACCGTTCTGTTAGATAGCTGCGTTTTGGATTTAGAAGCAGATATTTCCCTGTGCTTTCTGCTGTTTCTTCCATAGGCCGGTATTGGGCTGAAAACGCCTGTTTTGAAACTCTGCACAGAAAGGGTTTGCAGACTGCTGAATCCACACACGGGTTTAACTCTGGAAGTTGAGTGCACACATCGACAACCGTTCTGTCAGATAGCTGCGTTTTGGATTTAGAAGCAGATATTTCCCTGTGCTTTCTGCTGTTTCTTCCATAGGCCGGAATTGGGCTGAAAACGCCTGTTTTGAAACTCTCCACAGAAAGGGTTTGCAGACTGCTGAATCCACACACGGGTTTAACTCTGGAAGTTGAGTGCACACATCGACAACCGTTCTGTTAGATAGCTGCGTTTTGGATTTAGAAGCAGATATTTCCCTGTGCTTTCTGCTGTTTCTTCCATAGGCCGGTATTGGGCTGAAAACGCCTGTTTTGAAACTCTGCACAGAAAGTGTTTGCAGACTGCTGAATCCACACACGGGTTTAACTCTGGAAGTTGAGTGCACACACTGACAGCCGTTCTGTTAGATAGCTGCGTTTTGGATTTAGAAGCAGATATTTCCCTGTGCTTTCTGCTGTTTCTTCCATAGGCCGGTATTGGGCTGAAAACGCCTGTTTTGAAACTCTGCACAGAAAGTGTTTGCAGACTGCTGAATCCACACACGGGTTTAACTCTGGAAGTTGAGTGCACACATTGACAACCGTTCTGTTAGATAGCTGCGTTTTCGATTTAGAAGCAGATATTTCCCTGTGCTTTCTGCTGTTTCTTCCATAGGCCGGTATTGGGCTGAAAACGCCTGTTTTGAAACTCTGCACAGAAATGATTTGCAGACAGCTGAATCCACACACGGGTTTAACTCTGGAAGTTGAGTGCACACATCGACAACCGTTCTGTTAGATAGCTGCGTTTTGGATTTAGAAGCAGAGATTTCCCTGTGCTTTCTGCTGTTTCTTTCATATGCCGGTATTGGGCTGAAAACGCCTGTTTTGAAACTCTGCACAGAAAGTGTTTGCAGACTGCTGAATCCACACACGGGTTTAACTCTGGAAGTTGAGTGCACACATTGCCAACCGTTCTGTTAGGTAGCTGCGTTTTGGATTTAGAAGCAGATATTTCCCTGTGCTTTCTGCTGTTTCTTCCATAGGCCGGTATTGGGCTGAAAACGCCTGTTTTGAAACTCTGCACAGAAAGGGTTTGCAGACTCCTGAATCCACACACGGGTTTAACTCTGGAAGTTGAGTGCACACATTGACAACCGTTCTGTTAGATAGCTGCGTTTTGGATTTAGAAGCAGATATTTCCCTGTGCTTTCTGCTGTTTCTTCCATATGCCGGTATTGGGCTGAAAACGCCTGTTTTGAAACTCTGCACAGAAAGTGTTTGCAGACTGTTGAATCCACACACGGGTTTAACTCTGGAAGTTGAGTGCACACATTGCCAACCGTTCTGTTAGATAGCTGCGTTTTGGATTTAGAAGCAGATATTTCCCTGTACTTTCTGCTGTTTCTTCCATAGGCCGGTATTGGGCTGAAAACGCCTGTTTTGAAACTCTGCACAGAAAGTGTTTGCAGACTGCTGAATCCACACACGGGTTTAACTCTGGAAGTTGAGTGCACACATTGACAACCGTTCTGTTAGATAGCTGCGTTTTGGATTTAGAAGCAGATATTTCCCTGTGCTTTCTGCTGTTTCTTCCATAGGCCGGTATTGGGCTGAAAACGCCTGTTTTGAAACTCTGCACAGAAAGGGTTTGCAGACTGCTGAATCCACACACGGGTTTAACTCTGGAAGTTGAGTGCACACATTGACAACCGTTCTGTTAGATAGCTGCGTTTTGGATTTAGAAGCAGATATTTCCCTGTGCTTTCTGCTGTTTCTTCCATAGGCCGGTATTGGGCTGAAAACGCCTGTTTTGAAACTCTGCACAGAAAGGGTTTGCAGACTGCTGAATCCACACACGGGTTGAACTCTGGAAGTTGAGTGCACACATCGACAACCGTTCTGTTAGATAGCTGCGTTTTGGATTTAGAAGCAGATATTTCCCTGTGCTTTCTGCTGTTTCTTCCATAGGCCGGTATTGGGCTGAAAACGCCTGTTTTGAAACTCTGCACAGAAAGGGTTTGCAGACTGCTGAATCCACACACGGGTGTAACTCTGGAAGTTGAGTGCACACATCGACAACCGTTCTGTTAGATAGCTGCGTTTTGGATTTAGAAGCAGATATTTCCCTGTGCTTTCTGCTGTTTCTTCCATAGGCCGGTATTGGGCTGAAAACGCCTGTTTTGAAACTCTGCACAGAAAGTGTTTGCAGACTGCTGAATCCACACACGGGTTTAACTCTGGAAGTTGAGTGCACACATTGACAACCGTTCTGTTAGATAGCTGCGTTTTGGATTTAGAAGCAGATATTTCCCTGTGCTTTCTGCTGTTTCTTCCATAGGCCGGTATTGGGCTGAAAACGCCTGTTTTGAAACTCCGCACAGAAAGGGTTTGCAGACTGCTGAATCCACACACGGGTTTAACTCTGGAAGTTGACTGCACACATTGACAACCGTTCTGTTAGATAGCTGCGTTTTGGATTTAGAAGCAAATATTTCCCTGTGCTTTCTGCTGTTTCTTCCCTAGGCCGGTATTGGGCTGAAAACGCCTGTTTTGAAACTCTGCACAGAAAGGGTTTGCAGACTGCTGAATCCACACACGGGTTTAACTCTGGAAGTTGAGTGCACACATTGACAACCGTTCTGTTAGATAGCTGCGTTTTGGATTTAGAAGCAGATATTTCCCTGTGCTTTCTGCTGTTTCTTCCATAGGCCGGTATTGGGCTGAAAACGCCTGTTTTGAAACTCTGCACAGAAAGTGTTTGCAGACTGCTGAATCCACACACGGGTTTAACTCTGGAAGTTGAGTGCACACATTGACAACCGTTCTGTTAGATAGCTGCGTTTTGGATTTAGAAGCAGATATTTCCCTGTGCTTTCTGCTGTTTCTTCCATAGGCCGGTATTGGGCTGAAAACGCCTGTTTTGAAACTCTGCACAGAAAGGGTTTGCAGACTGCTGAATCCACACACGGGTTTAACTCTGGAAGTTGAGTGCACACATTGACAACCGTTCTGTTAGATAGCTGCGTTTTGGATTTAGAAGCAGATATTTCCCTGTGCTTTCTGCTGTTTCTTCCATAGGCCGGAATTGGGCTGAAAACGCCTGTTTTGAAACTCTCCACAGAAAGGGTTTGCAGACTGCTGAATCCACACACGGGTTTAACTCTGGAAGTTGAGTGCACACATCGACAACCGTTCTGTTAGATAGCTGCGTTTTGGATTTAGAAGCAGATATTTCCCTGTGCTTTCTGCTGTTTCTTCCATAGGCCGGTATTGGGCTGAAAACGCCTGTTTTGAAACTCTGCACAGAAAGTGTTTGCAGACTGCTGAATCCACACACGGGTTTAACTCTGGAAGTTGAGTGCACACATTGACAACCGTTCTGTTAGATAGCTGCGTTTTGGATTTAGAAGCAGATATTTCCCTGTGCTTTCTGCTGTTTCTTCCATAGGCCGGTATTGGGCTGAAAACGCCTGTTTTGAAACTCTGCACAGAAAGTGTTTGCAGACTGCTGAATCCACACACGGGTTTAACTCTGGAAGTTGAGTGCACACATTGACAACCGTTCTGTTAGATAGCTGCGTTTTGGATTTAGAAGCAGATATTTCCCTGTGCTTTCTGCTGTTTCTTCCATAGGCCGGTATTGGGCTGAAAACGCCTGTTTTGAAACTCTGCACAGAAATGGTTTGCAGACAGCTGAATCCACACACGGGTTTAACTCTGGAAGTTGAGTGCACACATCGACAACCGTTCTGTTAGATAGCTGCGTTTTGGATTTAGAAGCAGAGATTTCCCTGTGCTTTCTGCTGTTTCTTTCATATGCCGGTATTGGGCTGAAAACGCCTGTTTTGAAACTCTGCACAGAAAGTGTTTGCAGACTGCTGAATCCACACACGGGTTTAACTCTGGAAGTTGAGTGCACACATCGACAACCGTTCTGTTAGATAGCTGCGTTTTGGATTTAGAAGCAGATATTTCCCTGTGCTTTCTGCTGTTTCTTCCATAGGCCGGTATTGGGCTGAAAACGCCTGTTTTGAAACTCTGCACAGAAAGTGTTTGCAGACTGCTGAATCCACACACGGGTTTAACTCTGGAAGTTGAGTGCACACATCGACAACCGTTCTGTTAGATAGCTGCGTTTTGGATTTAGAAGCAGATATTTCCCTGTGCTTTCTGCTGTTTCTTTCATAGGCCGGTATTGGGCTGAAAACGCCTGTTTTGAAACTCTGCACAGAAAGGGTTTGCAGACTGCTGAATCCACACACGGGTTTAACTCTGGAAGTTGAGTGCACACATTGACAACCGTTCTGTTAGATAGCTGCGTTTTGGATTTAGAAGCAGATATTTCCCTGTGCTTTCTGCTGTTTCTTCCATAGGCCGGTATTGGGCTGAAAACGCCTGTTTTGAAACTCTGCACAGAAAGGCTTTGCAGACTGCTGAATCCACACACGGGTTTAACTCTGGAAGTTGAGTGCACACATTGACAACCGTTCTGTTAGATAGCTGCGTTTTGGATTTAGAAGCAGATATTTCCCTGTGCTTGCTGCTGTTTCTTCCATAGGCCGGAATTGGGCTGAAAACGCCTGTTTTGAAACTCTGCACAGAAAGTGTTTGCAGACTGCTGAATCCACACACGGGTTTAATTCTGGAAGTTGAGTGCACAGATTGACAACCGTTCTGTTAGGTAGCTGCGTTTTGGATTTAGAAGCAGATATTTCCCTGTGCTTTCTGCTGTTTCTTCCACATTCCGGTATTGGGCTGAAAACGCCTGTTTTGAAACTCTGCACAGAAAGGGTTTGCAGACTGCTGAATCCACACACGGGTTTAACTCTGGAAGTTGAGTGCACACATTGACAACCGTTCTGTTTGATAGTTGCGTTTTGGATTTAGAAGGAGATATTTCCCTTTGCTTTCTGCTGTTTCTTCCATAGGCCGGTATTGAGCTGAAAACGCCTGTTTTGAAACTCTGCACAGAAAGGGTTTGCAGACTGCTGAATCCACACACGGGTTTAACTCTGGAAGTTGAGTGCAAACATCGACAACCGTTCTGTTAGATAGCTGCGTTTTGGATTTAGAAGCAGATATATCCCTGTGCTTTCTGCTGTTTCTTCCATATGCCGGTATTGGGCTGAAAACGCCTGTTTTGAAACTCTGCACAGAAAGTGTTTGCAGACTGCTGAATCCACACACGGGTTTAACTCTGGAAGTTGAGTGCACACATTGACAACCTTTCTGTTAGATAGCTGCGTTTTGGATTTAGAAGCAGATATTTCCCTGTGCTTTCTGCTGTTTCTTCCATATGCCGGTATTGGGATGAAAACGCCTGTTTTGAAACTCTGCACAGAAAGTGTTTGCAGACTGCTGAATCCACACACGGGTTTAACTCTGGAAGTTGAGTGCACACATTGACAACCGTTCTGTTAGATAGCTGCGTTTTGGATTTAGAAGCAGATATTTCCCTGTGCTTTCTGCTGTTTCTTCCATATGCCGGTATTGGGCTGAAAACGCCTGTTTTGAAACTCTGCACAGAAAGTGTTTGCAGACTGCTGAATCCACCCACGGGTTTAACTCTGGAAGTTGAGTGCACACATTGACAACCGTTCTGTTAGATAGCTGCGTCTTGGATTTAGAAGCAGATATTTCCCTGTGCTTTCTGCTGTTTCTTCCATATGCCGGTATTGGGCTGAAAACGCCTGTTTTGAAACTCTGCACAGAAAGGGTTTGCAGACTGCTGAATCCACACACGGGTTTAACTCTGGAAGTTGAGTGCACACATTGACAACCGTTCTGTTAGATAGCTGCGTTTTGGATTTAGAAGCAGAGATTTCCCTGTGCTTTCTGCTGTTTCTTCCATATGCCGGTATTGGGCTGAAAACGCCTGTTTTGAAACTCTGCACAGAAAGGGTTTGCAGACTGTTGAATCGACCCACGGGTTTAACTCTGGAAGTTGAGTGCACACATTGACAACCGTTCTGTTAGATAGCTGCGTCTTGGATTTAGAAGCAGATATTTCCCTGTGCTTTCTGCTGTTTCCTCCATATGCCGGTACTGGGCTGAAAACGCCTGTTTTGAAACTCTGCCCAGAAAGGGTTTGCAGACTGCTGAATCCACACACCGGTTTAACTCTGGAAGTTGAGTGCACACATTGACAACCGTTCTGTTAGATAGCTGCGTTTTGGATTTAGAAGCAGATATTTCCCTGTGCTTTCTGCTGTTTCTTCCATAGGCCGGTATTGGGCTGAAAACGCCTGTTTTGAAACTCTGCACAGAAAGGGTTTGCAGACTGCTGAATTCACACACGGGTTTAACTCTGGAAGTTGAGTGCACACATTGACAACCGTTCTGTTAGATAGCTTCGTTTTGGATTTAGAAGCAGATATTTCCCTGTGCTTTCTGCTGTTTCTTCCATAGGCCGGTATTGGGCTGAAAACGCCTGTTTTGAAACTCTGCACAGAAAGGGTTTGCAGACTGCTGAATCCACACACGGGTTTAACTCTGGAAGTTGAGTGCACACATTGACAACCGTTCTGTTAGATAGCTGCGTTTTGGATTTAGAAGCAGATATTTCCCTGTGCTTTCTGCTGTTTCTTCCATAGGCCGGAATTGGGCTGAAAACGCCTGTTTTGAAACTCTGCACAGAAAGGGTTTGCAGACTGCTGAATCCACACACGGGTTTAACTCTGGAAGTTGAGTGCACAGATTGACAACCGTTCTGTTAGGTTGCTGCGTTTTGGATTTAGAAGCAGATATTTCCCTGTGCTTTCTGCTGTTTCTTCCATAGGCCGGTATTGGGCTGAAAACGCCTGTTTTGAAACTCTGCACAGAAAGGGTTTGCAGACTGCTGAATCCACACACGGGTTTAACTCTGGAAGTTGAGTGCACACATTGACAACCGTTCTGTTAGATAGCTGCGTTTTCCATTTAGAAGCAGATATTTCCCTGTGCTTTCTGCTGTTTCTTCCATATGCCGGTATTGGGCTGAAAACGCCTGTTTTGAAACTCTGCACAGAAAGTGTTTGCAGACTGCTGAATCCACACACGGGTTTAACTCTGGAAGTTGAGTGCACACATTGACAACCGTTCTGTTAGATAGCTGCGTTTTGGATTTAGAAGCAGATATTTCCCTGTGCTTTCTGCTGTTTCTTCCATAGGCCGGTATTGGGCCGAAAACGCCTGTTTTGAAACTCTGTACAGAAAGGGTTTGCAGACTGCTGAATCCACACACGGGTTTAACTCTGGAAGTTGAGTGCACACATTGACAACCGTTCTGTTAGATAGCTGCGTTTTGGATTTAGAAGCAGATATTTCCCTGTGCTTTCTGCTGTTTCTTCCATAGGCCGGTATTGGGCTGAAAACGCCTGTTTTGAAACTCTGCACAGAAAGGGTTTGCAGACTGCTGAATCCACACACGGGTTTAACTCTGGAAGTTGAGTGCACACATTGACAACCGTTCTGTTAGATAGCTGCGTTTTCCATTTAGAAGCAGATATTTCCCTGTGCTTTCTGCTGTTTCTTCCATATGCCGGTATTGGGCTGAAAACGCCTGTTTTGAAACGCTGCACAGAAAGTGTTTGCAGACTGCTGAATCCACACACCGGTTTAACTCTGGAAGTTGAGTGCACACATTGACAACCGTTCTGTTAGATAGCTGCGTTTTGGATTTAGAATCAGATATTTCCCTGTGCTTTCTGCTGTTTCTTCCATAGGCCGGTATTGGGCTGAAAACGCCTGTTTTGAAACTCTGCACAGAAAGGGTTTGCAGACTGCTGAATCCACACACGGGTTTAACTCTGGAAGTTGAGTGCACACATTGACAACCGTTCTGTTAGATAGCTGCGTTTTGGATTTAGAAGCAGAGATTTCCCTGTGCTTTCTGCTGTTTCTTCCCTAGGCCGGTATTGGGCTGAAAACGCCTGTTTTGAAACTCTGCACAGAAAGGGTTTGCAGACTGCTGAATCCACACACGGGTTTAACTCTGGAAGTTGAGTGCACACATCGACAACCGTTCTGTTAGATAGCTGCGTTTTGGATTTAGAAGCAGATATTTCCCTGTGCTTTCTGCTGTTTCTTCCATAGGCCGGAATTGGGCTGAAAACGCCTGTTTTGAAACTCTCCACAGAAAGGGTTTGCAAACTGCTGAATCCACACACGGGTTTAACTCTGGAAGTTGAGTGCACACATTGCCAACCGTTCTGTTAGGTAGCTGCGTTTTGGATTTAGAAGCAGATATTTCCCTGTGCTTTCTGCTGTTTCTTCCATAGGCCGGTATTGGGCTGAAAACGCCTGTTTTGAAACTCTGCACAGAAAGTGTTTGCAGACTGCTGAATCCACACACGGGTTTAACTCTGGAAGTTGAGTGCACACATTGACAACCGTTCTGTTAGATAGCTGCGTTTTGGATTTAGAAGCAGATATTTCCCTGTGCTTTCTGCTGTTTCTTCCATAGGCCGGTATTGGGCTGAAAACGCCTGTTTTGAAACTCTGCACAGAAAGGGTTTGCAGACTGCTGAATCCACACACGGGTTTAACTCTGGAAGTTGAGTGCACACATTGACAACCGTTCTGTTAGATAGCTGCGTTTTGGATTTAGAAGCAGATATTTCCCTGTGCTTTCTGCTGTTTCTTCCATAGGCCGGTATTGGGCTGAAAACGCCTGTTTTGAAACTCTGCACAGAAATGGTTTGCAGACAGCTGAATCCACACACGGGTTTAACTCTGGAAGTTGAGTGCACACATCGACAACCGTTCTGTTAGATAGCTGCGTTTTCGATTTAGAAGCAAAGATTTCCCTGTGCTTTCTGCTGTTTCTTTCATATGCCGGTATTGGGCTGAAAACGCCTGTTTTGAAACTCTGCACAGAAAGTGTTTGCAGACTGCTGAATCCACACACGGGTTTAACTCTGGAAGTTGAGTGCACACATCGACAACCGTTCTGTTAGATAGCTGCGTTTTGGATTTAGAAGCAGATATTTCCCTGTGCTTTCTGCTGTTTCTTCCATAGGCCGGTATTGGGCTGAAAACGCCTGTTTTGAAACTCTGCACAGAAAGTGTTTGCAGACTGCTGAATCCACACACGGGTTTAACTCTGGAAGTTGAGTGCACACATCGACAACCGTTCTGTTAGATAGCTGCGTTTTGGATTTAGAAGCAGATATTTCCCTGTGCTTTCTGCTGTTTCTTTCATAGGCCGGTATTGGGCTGAAAACGCCTGTTTTGAAACTCTGCACAGAAAGGGTTTGCAGACTGCTGAATCCACACACGGGTTTAACTCTGGAAGTTGAGTGCACACATTGACAACCGTTCTGTTAGATAGCTGCGTTTTGGATTTAGAAGCAGATATTTCCCTGTGCTTTCTGCTGTTTCTTCCATAGGCCGGTATTGGGCTGAAAACGCCTGTTTTGAAACTCTGCACAGAAAGGCTTTGCAGACTGCTGAATCCACACACGGGTTTAACTCTGGAAGTTGAGTGCACACATTGACAACCGTTCTGTTAGATAGCTGCGTTTTGGATTTAGAAGCAGATATTTCCCTGTGCTTGCTGCTGTTTCTTCCATAGGCCGGAATTGGGCTGAAAACGCCTGTTTTGAAACTCTGCACAGAAAGTGTTTGCAGACTGCTGAATCCACACACGGGTTTAATTCTGGAAGTTGAGTGCACAGATTGACAACCGTTCTGTTAGGTAGCTGCGTTTTGGATTTAGAAGCAGATATTTCCCTGTGCTTTCTGCTGTTTCTTCCACATTCCGGTATTGGGCTGAAAACGCCTGTTTTGAAACTCTGCACAGAAAGGGTTTGCAGACTGCTGAATCCACACACGGGTTTAACTCTGGAAGTTGAGTGCACACATTGACAACCGTTCTGTTTGATAGTTGCGTTTTGGATTTAGAAGGAGATATTTCCCTTTGCTTTCTGCTGTTTCTTCCATAGGCCGGTATTGAGCTGAAAACGCCTGTTTTGAAACTCTGCACAGAAAGGGTTTGCAGACTGCTGAATCCACACACGGGTTTAACTCTGGAAGTTGAGTGCAAACATCGACAACCGTTCTGTTAGATAGCTGCGTTTTGGATTTAGAAGCAGATATATCCCTGTGCTTTCTGCTGTTTCTTCCATATGCCGGTATTGGGCTGAAAACGCCTGTTTTGAAACTCTGCACAGAAAGTGTTTGCAGACTGCTGAATCCACACACGGGTTTAACTCTGGAAGTTGAGTGCACACATTGACAACCTTTCTGTTAGATAGCTGCGTTTTGGATTTAGAAGCAGATATTTCCCTGTGCTTTCTGCTGTTTCTTCCATATGCCGGTATTGGGATGAAAACGCCTGTTTTGAAACTCTGCACAGAAAGTGTTTGCAGACTGCTGAATCCACACACGGGTTTAACTCTGGAAGTTGAGTGCACACATTGACAACCGTTCTGTTAGATAGCTGCGTTTTGGATTTAGAAGCAGATATTTCCCTGTGCTTTCTGCTGTTTCTTCCATATGCCGGTATTGGGCTGAAAACGCCTGTTTTGAAACTCTGCACAGAAAGTGTTTGCAGACTGCTGAATCCACCCACGGGTTTAACTCTGGAAGTTGAGTGCACACATTGACAACCGTTCTGTTAGATAGCTGCGTCTTGGATTTAGAAGCAGATATTTCCCTGTGCTTTCTGCTGTTTCTTCCATATGCCGGTATTGGGCTGAAAACGCCTGTTTTGAAACTCTGCACAGAAAGGGTTTGCAGACTGCTGAATCCACACACGGGTTTAACTCTGGAAGTTGAGTGCACACATTGACAACCGTTCTGTTAGATAGCTGCGTTTTGGATTTAGAAGCAGAGATTTCCCTGTGCTTTCTGCTGTTTCTTCCATATGCCGGTATTGGGCTGAAAACGCCTGTTTTGAAACTCTGCACAGAAAGGGTTTGCAGACTGTTGAATCGACCCACGGGTTTAACTCTGGAAGTTGAGTGCACACATTGACAACCGTTCTGTTAGATAGCTGCGTCTTGGATTTAGAAGCAGATATTTCCCTGTGCTTTCTGCTGTTTCCTCCATATGCAGGTACTGGGCTGAAAACGCCTGTTTTGAAACTCTGCCCAGAAAGGGTTTGCAGACTGCTGAATCCACACACCGGTTTAACTCTGGAAGTTGAGTGCACACATTGACAACCGTTCTGTTAGATAGCTGCGTTTTGGATTTAGAAGCAGATATTTCCCTGTGCTTTCTGCTGTTTCTTCCATAGGCCGGTATTGGGCTGAAAACGCCTGTTTTGAAACTCTGCACAGAAAGGGTTTGCAGACTGCTGAATTCACACACGGGTTTAACTCTGGAAGTTGAGTGCACACATTGACAACCGTTCTGTTAGATAGCTTCGTTTTGGATTTAGAAGCAGATATTTCCCTGTGCTTTCTGCTGTTTCTTCCATAGGCCGGTATTGGGCTGAAAACGCCTGTTTTGAAACTCTGCACAGAAAGGGTTTGCAGACTGCTGAATCCACACACGGGTTTAACTCTGGAAGTTGAGTGCACACATTGACAACCGTTCTGTTAGATAGCTGCGTTTTGGATTTAGAAGCAGATATTTCCCTGTGCTTTCTGCTGTTTCTTCCATAGGCCGGAATTGGGCTGAAAACGCCTGTTTTGAAACTCTGCACAGAAAGGGTTTGCAGACTGCTGAATCCACACACGGGTTTAACTCTGGAAGTTGAGTGCACACATTGACAACCGTTCTGTTAGATAGCTGCGTTTTCCATTTAGAAGCAGATATTTCCCTGTGCTTTCTGCTGTTTCTTCCATATGCCGGTATTGGGCTGAAAACGCCTGTTTTGAAACTCTGCACAGAAAGTGTTTGCAGACTGCTGAATCCACACACGGGTTTAACTCTGGAAGTTGAGTGCACACATTGACAACCGTTCTGTTAGATAGCTGCGTTTTGGATTTAGAAGCAGATATTTCCCTGTGCTTTCTGCTGTTTCTTCCATAGGCCGGTATTGGGCCGAAAACGCCTGTTTTGAAACTCTGTACAGAAAGGGTTTGCAGACTGCTGAATCCACACACGGGTTTAACTCTGGAAGTTGAGTGCACACATTGACAACCGTTCTGTTAGATAGCTGCGTTTTGGATTTAGAAGCAGATATTTCCCTGTGCTTTCTGCTGTTTCTTCCATAGGCCGGTATTGGGCTGAAAACGCCTGTTTTGAAACTCTGCACAGAAAGGGTTTGCAGACTGCTGAATCCACACACGGGTTTAACTCTGGAAGTTGAGTGCACACATTGACAACCGTTCTGTTAGATAGCTGCGTTTTCCATTTAGAAGCAGATATTTCCCTGTGCTTTCTGCTGTTTCTTCCATATGCCGGTATTGGGCTGAAAACGCCTGTTTTGAAACGCTGCACAGAAAGTGTTTGCAGACTGCTGAATCCACACACCGGTTTAACTCTGGAAGTTGAGTGCACACATTGACAACCGTTCTGTTAGATAGCTGCGTTTTGGATTTAGAAGCAGATATTTCCCTGTGCTTTCTGCTGTTTCTTCCATAGGCCGGTATTGGGCTGAAAACGCCTGTTTTGAAACTCTGCACAGAAAGGGTTTGCAGACTGCTGAATCCACACACGGGTTTAACTCTGGAAGTTGAGTGCACACATTGACAACCGTTCTGTTAGATTGCTGCGTTTTGGATTTAGAAGCAGAGATTTCCCTGTGCTTTCTGCTGTTTCTTCCCTAGGCCGGTATTGGGCTGAAAACGCCTGTTTTGAAACTCTGCACAGAAAGGGTTTGCAGACTGCTGAATCCACACACGGGTTTAACTCTGGAAGTTGAGTGCACACATCGACAACCGTTCTGTTAGATAGCTGCGTTTTGGATTTAGAAGCAGATATTTCCCTGTGCTTTCTGCTGTTTCTTCCATAGGCCGGAATTGGGCTGAAAACGCCTGTTTTGAAACTCTCCACAGAAAGGGTTTGCAAACTGCTGAATCCACACACGGGTTTAACTCTGGAAGTTGAGTGCACACATTGCCAACCGTTCTGTTAGGTAGCTGCGTTTTGGATTTAGAAGCAGATATTTCCCTGTGCTTTCTGCTGTTTCTTCCATAGGCCGGTATTGGGCTGAAAACGCCTGTTTTGAAACTCTGCACAGAAAGTGTTTGCAGACTGCTGAATCCACACACGGGTTTAACTCTGGAAGTTGAGTGCACACATTGACAACCGTTCTGTTAGATAGCTGCGTTTTGGATTTAGAAGCAGATATTTCCCTGTGCTTTCTGCTGTTTCTTCCATAGGCCGGTATTGGGCTGAAAACGCCTGTTTTGAAACTCTGCACAGAAAGGGTTTGCAGACTGCTGAATCCACACACGGGTTTAACTCTGGAAGTTGAGTGCACACATTGACAACCGTTCTGTTAGATAGCTGCGTTTTGGATTTAGAAGCAGATATTTCCCTGTGCTTTCTGCTGTTTCTTCCATAGGCCGGTATTGGGCTGAAAACGCCTGTTTTGAAACTCTGCACAGAAATGGTTTGCAGACAGCTGAATCCACACACGGGTTTAACTCTGGAAGTTGAGTGCACACATCGACAACCGTTCTGTTAGATAGCTGCGTTTTGGATTTAGAAGCAAAGATTTCCCTGTGCTTTCTGCTGTTTCTTTCATATGCCGGTATTGGGCTGAAAACGCCTGTTTTGAAACTCTGCACAGAAAGTGTTTGCAGACTGCTGAATCCACACACGGGTTTAACTCTGGAAGTTGAGTGCACACATCGACAACCGTTCTGTTAGATAGCTGCGTTTTGGATTTAGAAGCAGATATTTCCCTGTGCTTTCTGCTGTTTCTTCCATAGGCCGGTATTGGGCTGAAAACGCCTGTTTTGAAACTCTGCACAGAAAGTGTTTGCAGACTGCTGAATCCACACACGGGTTTAACTCTGGAAGTTGAGTGCACACATCGACAACCGTTCTGTTAGATAGCTGCGTTTTGGATTTAGAAGCAGATATTTCCCTGTGCTTTCTGCTGTTTCTTTCATAGGCCGGTATTGGGCTGAAAACGCCTGTTTTGAAACTCTGCACAGAAAGGGTTTGCAGACTGCTGAATCCACACACGGGTTTAACTCTGGAAGTTGAGTGCACACATTGACAACCGTTCTGTTAGATAGCTGCGTTTTGGATTTAGAAGCAGATATTTCCCTGTGCTTTCTGCTGTTTCTTCCATAGGCCGGTATTGGGCTGAAAACGCCTGTTTTGAAACTCTGCACAGAAAGGGTTTGCAGACTGCTGAATCCACACACGGGTTTAACTCTGGAAGTTGAGTGCACACATTGACAACCGTTCTGTTAGATAGCTGCGTTTTGGATTTAGAAGCAGATATTTCCCTGTGCTTGCTGCTGTTTCTTCCATAGGCCGGAATTGGGCTGAAAACGCCTGTTTTGAAACTCTGCACAGAAAGTGTTTGCAGACTGCTGAATCCACACACGGGTTTAATTCTGGAAGTTGAGTGCACAGATTGACAACCGTTCTGTTAGGTAGCTGCGTTTTGGATTTAGAAGCAGATATTTCCCTGTGCTTTCTGCTGTTTCTTCCACATTCCGGTATTGGGCTGAAAACGCCTGTTTTGAAACTCTGCACAGAAAGGGTTTGCAGACTGCTGAATCCACACACGGGTTTAACTCTGGAAGTTGAGTGCACACATTGACAACCGTTCTGTTTGATAGTTGCGTTTTGGATTTAGAAGGAGATATTTCCCTTTGCTTTCTGCTGTTTCTTCCATAGGCCGGTATTGAGCTGAAAACGCCTGTTTTGAAACTCTGCACAGAAAGGGTTTGCAGACTGCTGAATCCACACACGGGTTTAACTCTGGAAGTTGAGTGCAAACATCGACAACCGTTCTGTTAGATAGCTGCGTTTTGGATTTAGAAGCAGATATATCCCTGTGCTTTCTGCTGTTTCTTCCATATGCCGGTATTGGGCTGAAAACGCCTGTTTTGAAACTCTGCACAGAAAGTGTTTGCAGACTGCTGAATCCACACACGGGTTTAACTCTGGAAGTTGAGTGCACACATTGACAACCTTTCTGTTAGATAGCTGCGTTTTGGATTTAGAAGCAGATATTTCCCTGTGCTTTCTGCTGTTTCTTCCATATGCCGGTATTGGGATGAAAACGCCTGTTTTGAAACTCTGCACAGAAAGTGTTTGCAGACTGCTGAATCCACACACGGGTTTAACTCTGGAAGTTGAGTGCACACATTGACAACCGTTCTGTTAGATAGCTGCGTTTTGGATTTAGAAGCAGATATTTCCCTGTGCTTTCTGCTGTTTCTTCCATATGCCGGTATTGGGCTGAAAACGCCTGTTTTGAAACTCTGCACAGAAAGTGTTTGCAGACTGCTGAATCCACCCACGGGTTTAACTCTGGAAGTTGAGTGCACACATTGACAACCGTTCTGTTAGATAGCTGCGTCTTGGATTTAGAAGCAGATATTTCCCTGTGCTTTCTGCTGTTTCTTCCATATGCCGGTATTGGGCTGAAAACGCCTGTTTTGAAACTCTGCACAGAAAGGGTTTGCAGACTGCTGAATCCACACACGGGTTTAACTCTGGAAGTTGAGTGCACACATTGACAACCGTTCTGTTAGATAGCTGCGTTTTGGATTTAGAAGCAGAGATTTCCCTGTGCTTTCTGCTGTTTCTTCCATAGGCCGGAATTGGGCTGAAAACGCCTGTTTTGAAACTCTCCACAGAAAGCGTTTGCAGACTGCTGAATCCACACACGGGTTTAACTCTGGAAGTTGAGTGCACACATCGACAACCGTTCTGTTAGATAGCTGCGTTTTGGATTTAGAAGCAGATATTTCCCTGTGCTTTCTGCTGTTTCTTCCATAGGCCGGTATTGGGCTGAAAACGCCTGTTTTGAAACTCTGCACAGAAAGTGTTTGCAGACTGCTGAATCCACACACGGGTTTAACTCTGGAAGTTGAGTGCACACATTGACAACCGTTCTGTTAGATAGCTGCGTTTTGGATTTAGAAGCAGATATTTCCCTGTGCTTTCTGCTGTTTCTTCCATAGGCCGGTATTGGGCTGAAAACGCCTGTTTTGAAACTCTGCACAGAAAGGGTTTGCAGACTGCTGAATCCACACACGGGTTTAACTCTGGAAGTTGAGTGCACACATTGACAACCGTTCTGTTAGATAGCTGCGTTTTGGATTTAGAAGCAGATATTTCCCTGTGCTTTCTGCTGTTTCTTCCATAGGCCGGTATTGGGCTGAAAACGCCTGTTTTGAAACTCTGCACAGAAATGGTTTGCAGACAGCTGAATCCACACACGGGTTTAACTCTGGAAGTTGAGTGCACACATCGACAACCGTTCTGTTAGATAGCTGCGTTTTGGATTTAGAAGCAGAGATTTCCCTGTGCTTTCTGCTGTTTCTTTCATATGCCGGTATTGGGCTGAAAACGCCTGTTTTGAAACTCTGCACAGAAAGTGTTTGCAGACTGCTGAATCCACACACGGGTTTAACTCTGGAAGTTGAGTGCACACATCGACAACCGTTCTGTTAGATAGCTGCGTTTTGGATTTAGAAGCAGATATTTCCCTGTGCTTTCTGCTGTTTCTTCCATAGGCCGGTATTGGGCTGAAAACGCCTGTTTTGAAACTCTGCACAGAAAGTGTTTGCAGACTGCTGAATCCACACACGGGTTTAACTCTGGAAGTTGAGTGCACACATCGACAACCGTTCTGTTAGATAGCTGCGTTTTGGATTTAGAAGCAGATATTTCCCTGTGCTTTCTGCTGTTTCTTTCATAGGCCGGTATTGGGCTGAAAACGCCTGTTTTGAAACTCTGCACAGAAAGGGTTTGCAGACTGCTGAATCCACACACGGGTTTAACTCTGGAAGTTGAGTGCACACATTGACAACCGTTCTGTTAGATAGCTGCGTTTTCCATTTAGAAGCAGATATTTCCCTGTGCTTTCTGCTGTTTCTTCCATAGGCCGGTATTGGGCTGAAAACGCCTGTTTTGAAACTCTGCACAGAAAGGCTTTGCAGACTGCTGAATCCACACACGGGTTTAACTCTGGAAGTTGAGTGCACACATTGACAACCGTTCTGTTAGATAGCTGCGTTTTGGATTTAGAAGCAGATATTTCCCTGTGCTTGCTGCTGTTTCTTCCATAGGCCGGAATTGGGCTGAAAACGCCTGTTTTGAAACTCTGCACAGAAAGTGTTTGCAGACTGCTGAATCCACACACGGGTTTAATTCTGGAAGTTGAGTGCACAGATTGACAACCGTTCTGTTAGGTAGCTGCGTTTTGGATTTAGAAGCAGATATTTCCCTGTGCTTTCTGCTGTTTCTTCCACATTCCGGTATTGGGCTGAAAACGCCTGTTTTGAAACTCTGCACAGAAAGGGTTTGCAGACTGCTGAATCCACACACGGGTTTAACTCTGGAAGTTGAGTGCACACATTGACAACCGTTCTGTTTGATAGTTGCGTTTTGGATTTAGAAGGAGATATTTCCCTTTGCTTTCTGCTGTTTCTTCCATATGCCGGTATTGGGCTGAAAACGCCTGTTTTGAAACTCTGCACAGAAAGGGTTTGCAGACTGCTGAATCCACACACGGGTTTAACTCTGGAAGTTGAGTGCACACATTGACAACCGTTCTGTTAGATAGCTGCGTTTTGGATTTAGAAGCAGAGATTTCCCTGTGCTTTCTGCTGTTTCTTCCATATGCCGGTATTGGGCTGAAAACGCCTGTTTTGAAACTCTGCACAGAAAGGGTTTGCAGACTGTTGAATCGACCCACGGGTTTAACTCTGGAAGTTGAGTGCACACATTGACAACCGTTCTGTTAGATAGCTGCGTCTTGGATTTAGAAGCAGATATTTCCCTGTGCTTTCTGCTCTTTCCTCCATATGCCGGTACTGGGCTGAAAACGCCTGTTTTGAAACTCTGCCCAGAAAGGGTTTGCAGACTGCTGAATGCACACACCGGTTTAACTCTGGAAGTTGAGTGCACACATTGACAACCGTTCTGTTAGATAGCTGCGTTTTGGATTTAGAAGCAGATATTTCCCTGTGCTTTCTGCTGTTTCTTCCATAGGCCGGTATTGGGCTGAAAACGCCTGTTTTGAAACTCTGCACAGAAAGGGTTTGCAGACTGCTGAATCCACACACGGGTTTAACTCTGGAAGTTGAGTGCACACATTGACAACCGTTCTGTTAGATAGCTTCGTTTTGGATTTAGAAGCAGATATTTCCCTGTGCTTTCTGCTGTTTCTTCCATAGGCCGGTATTGGGCTGAAAACGCCTGTTTTGAAACTCTGCACAGAAAGGGTTTGCAGACTGCTGAATCCACACACGGGTTTAACTCTGGAAGTTGAGTGCACACATTGACAACCGTTCTGTTAGATAGCTGCGTTTTGGATTTAGAAGCAGATATTTCCCTGTGCTTTCTGCTGTTTCTTCCATAGGCCGGAATTGGGCTGAAAACGCCTGTTTTGAAACTCTGCACAGAAAGGGTTTGCAGACTGCTGAATCCACACACGGGTTTAACTCTGGAAGTTGAGTGCACAGATTGACAACCGTTCTGTTAGGTTGCTGCGTTTTGGATTTAGAAGCAGATATTTCCCTGTGCTTTCTGCTGTTTCTTCCATAGGCCGGTATTGGGCTGAAAACGCCTGTTTTGAAACTCTGCACAGAAAGGGTTTGCAGACTGCTGAATCCACACACGGGTTTAACTCTGGAAGTTGAGTGCACACATTGACAACCGTTCTGTTAGATAGCTGCGTTTTCCATTTAGAAGCAGATATTTCCCTGTGCTTTCTGCTGTTTCTTCCATATGCCGGTATTGGGCTGAAAACGCCTGTTTTGAAACTCTGCACAGAAAGGGTTTGCAGACTGCTGAATCCACACACGGGTTTAACTCTGGAAGTTGAGTGCACACATTGACAACCGTTCTGTTAGATAGCTGCGTTTTGGATTTAGAAGCTGATATTTCCCTGTGCTTTCTGCTGTTTCTTCCATAGGCCGGTATTGGGCTGAAAACGCCTGTTTTGAAACTCTGTACAGAAAGGGTTTGCAGACTGCTGAATCCACACACGGGTTTAACTCTGGAAGTTGAGTGCACACATTGACAACCGTTCTGTTAGATAGCTGCGTTTTGGATTTAGAAGCAGATATTTCCCTGTGCTTTCTGCTGTTTCTTCCATAGGCCGGTATTGGGCTGAAAACGCCTGTTTTGAAACTCTGCACAGAAAGGGTTTGCAGACTGCTGAATCCACACACGGGTTTAACTCTGGAAGTTGAGTGCACACATTGACAACCGTTCTGTTAGATAGCTGCGTTTTCCATTTAGAAGCAGATATTTCCCTGTGCTTTCTGCTGTTTCTTCCATATGCCGGTATTGGGCTGAAAACGCCTGTTTTGAAACGCTGCACAGAAAGTGTTTGCAGACTGCTGAATCCACACACCGGTTTAACTCTGGAAGTTGAGTGCACACATTGACAACCGTTCTGTTAGATAGCTGCGTTTTGGATTTAGAAGCAGATATTTCCCTGTGCTTTCTGCTGTTTCTTCCATAGGCCGGTATTGGGCTGAAAACGCCTGTTTTGAAACTCTGCACAGAAAGTGTTTGCAGACTGCTGAATCCACACACGGGTTTAACTCTGGAAGTTGAGTGCACACATTGACAACCGTTCTGTTAGATAGCTGCGTTTTGGATTTAGAAGCAGATATTTCCCTGTGCTTTCTGCTGTTTCTTCCATAGGCCGGTATTGGGCTGAAAACGCCTGTTTTGAAACTCTGCACAGAAAGTGTTTGCAGACTGCTGAATCCACACACGGGTTTAACTCTGGAAGTTGAGTGCACACATTGACAACCGTTCTGTTAGATAGCTGCGTTTTGGATTTAGAAGCAGATATTTCCCTGTGCTTTCTGCTGTTTCTTCCATAGGCCGGTATTGGGCTGAAAACGCCTGTTTTGAAACTCTGCACAGAAATGGTTTGCAGACAGCTGAATCCACACACGGGTTTAACTCTGGAAGTTGAGTGCACACATCGACAACCGTTCTGTTAGATAGCTGCGTTTTGGATTTAGAAGCAGAGATTTCCCTGTGCTTTCTGCTGTTTCTTTCATATGCCGGTATTGGGCTGAAAACGCCTGTTTTGAAACTCTGCACAGAAAGTGTTTGCAGACTGCTGAATCCACACACGGGTTTAACTCTGGAAGTTGAGTGCACACATTGACAACCGTTCTGTTAGATAGCTGCGTTTTCCATTTAGAAGCAGATATTTCCCTGTGCTTTCTGCTGTTTCTTCCATATGCCGGTATTGGGCTGAAAACGCCTGTTTTGAAACGCTGCACAGAAAGTGTTTGCAGACTGCTGAATCCACACACCGGTTTAACTCTGGAAGTTGAGTGCACACATTGACAACCGTTCTGTTAGATAGCTGCGTTTTGGATTTAGAAGCAGATATTTCCCTGTGCTTTCTGCTGTTTCTTCCATAGGCCGGTATTGGGATGAAAACGCCTGTTTTGAAACTCTGCACAGAAAGGGTTTGCAGACTGCTGAATCCACACACGGGTTTAACTCTGGAAGTTGAGTGCACACATTGACAAGCGTTCTGTTAGATAGCTGCGTTTTGGATTTAGAAGCAGATATTTCCCTGTGCTTTCTGCTGTTTCTTCCATAGGCCGGTATTGGGCTGAAAACGCCTGTTTTGAAACTCTGCACAGAAATGGTTTGCAGACAGCTGATTCCACACACGGGTTTAACTCTGGAAGTTGAGTGCACACATCGACAACCGTTCTGTTAGATAGCTGCGTTTTGGATTTAGAAGCAGAGATTTCCCTGTGCTTTCTGCTGTTTCTTTCATATGCCGGTATTGGGCTGAAAACGCCTGTTTTGAAACTCTGCACAGAAAGTGTTTGCAGACTGCTGAATCCACACACGGGTTTAACTCTGGAAGTTGAGTGCACACATTGACAACCGTTCTGTTAGATAGCTGCGTTTTCCATTTAGAAGCAGATATTTCCCTGTGCTTTCTGCTGTTTCTTCCATATGCCGGTATTGGGCTGAAAACGCCTGTTTTGAAACGCTGCACAGAAAGTGTTTGCAGACTGCTGAATCCACACACCGGTTTAACTCTGGAAGTTGAGTGCACACATTGACAACCGTTCTGTTAGATAGCTGCGTTTTGGATTTAGAAGCAGATATTTCCCTGTGCTTTCTGCTGTTTCTTCCATAGGCCGGTATTGGGCTGAAAACGCCTGTTTTGAAACTCTGCACAGAAAGGGTTTGCAGACTGCTGAATCCACACACGGGTTGAACTCTGGAAGTTGAGTGCACACATTGACAACCGTTCTGTTAGATAGCTGCGTTTTGGATTTAGAAGCAGATATTTCCCTGTGCTTTCTGCTGTTTCTTCCATAGGCCGGTATTGGGCTGAAAACGCCTGTTTTGAAACTCTGCACAGAAAGGGTTTGCAGACTGCTGAATCCACACACGGGTTTAACTCTGGAAGTTGAGTGCACACATCGACAACCGTTCTGTTAGATAGCTGCGTTTTGGATTTAGAAGCAGATATTTCCCTGTGCTTTCTGCTGTTTCTTCCATAGGCCGGAATTGGGCTGAAAACGCCTGTTTTGAAACTCTGCACCGAAAGGGTTTGCAGACTGCTGAATCCACACACGGGTTTAACTCTGGAAGTTGAGTGCACACATCGACAACCGTTCTGTTAGATAGCTGCGTTTTGGATTTAGAAGCAGATATTTCCCTGTGCTTTCTGCTGTTTCTTCCATAGGCCGGTATTGGGCTGAAAACGCCTGTTTTGAAACTCTGCACAGAAAGTGTTTGCAGACTGCTGAATCCACACACGGGTTTAACTCTGGAAGTTGAGTGCACACATTGACAACCGTTCTGTTAGATAGCTGCGTTTTGGATTTAGAAGCAGATATTTCCCTGTGCTTTCTGCTGTTTCTTCCATAGGCCGGTATTGGGCTGAAAACGCCTGTTTTGAAACTCTGCACAGAAAGGCTTTGCAGACTGCTGAATCCACACACGGGTTGAACTCTGGAAGTTGAGTGCACACATCGACAACCGTTCTGTTAGATAGCTGCGTTTTGGATTTAGAAGCAGATATTTCCCTGTGCTTTCTGCTGTTTCTTCCATATGCCGGTATTGGGCTGAAAACGCCTGTTTTGAAACTCTGCACAGAAAGGGTTTGCAGACTGCTGAATCCACACACGGGTTTAACTCTGGAAGTTGAGTGCACACATTGACAACCGTTCTGTTAGATAGCTGCGTTTTGGATTTAGAAGCAGATATTTCCCTGTGCTTTCTGCTGTTTCTTCCATAGGCCGGAATTGGGCTGAAAACGCCTGTTTTGAAACTCTGCACAGAAAGTGTTTGCAGACTGCTGAATCCACACACAGGTTTAACTCTGGAAGTTGAGTGCACACATTGACAACCGTTCTGTTAGATAGCTGCGTTTTGGATTTAGAAGCAGATATTTCCCTGTGCTTTCTGCTGTTTCTTCCATAGGCCGGTATTGGGCTGAAAACGCCTGTTTTGAAACTCTGCACAGAAAGGGTTTGCAGACTGCTGAATCCACACACGGGTTTAACTCTGGAAGTTGACTGCACACATTGACAACCGTTCTGTTAGATAGCTGCGTTTTGGATTTAGAAGCAAATATTTCCCTGTGCTTTCTGCTGTTTCTTCCATATGCCGGTATTGGGCTGAAAACGCCTGTTTTGAAACTCTGCACAGAAAGGGTTTGCAGACTGCTGAATCCACACACGGGTTTAACTCTGGAAGTTGAGTCCACACATTGACAACCGTTCTGTTAGATAGCTGCGTTTTGGATTTAGAAGCAGATATTTCCCTGTGCTTTCTGCTGTTTCTTCCATAGGCCGGTATTGGGCTGAAAACGCCTGTTTTGAAACTCTGCACAGAAAGTGTTTGCAGACTGCTGAATCCACACACGGGTTTAACTCTGGAAGTTGAGTGCACACATTGACAACCGTTCTGTTAGATAGCTGCGTTTTGGATTTAGAAGCAGATATTTCCCTGTGCTTTCTGCTGTTTCTTCCATAGGCCGGTATTGGGCTGAAAACGCCTGTTTTGAAACTCTGCACAGAAAGGGTTTGCAGACTGCTGAATCCACACACGGGTTTAACTCTGGAAGTTGAGTGCACACATCGACAACCGTTCTGTTAGATAGCTGCGTTTTGGATTTAGAAGCAGATATTTCCCTGTGCTTTCTGCTGTTTCTTCCATAGGCCGGAATTGGGCTGAAAACGCCTGTTTTGAAACTCTCCACAGAAAGGGTTTCCAGACTGCTGAATCCACACACGGGTTTAACTCTGGAAGTTGAGTGCACACATCGACAACCGTTCTGTTAGATAGCTGCGTTTTGGATTTAGAAGCAGATATTTCCCTGTGCTTTCTGCTGTTTCTTCCATAGGCCGGAATTGGGCTGAAAACGCCTGTTTTGAAACTCTCCACAGAAAGGGTTTGCAGACTGCTGAATCCACACACGGGTTTAACTCTGGAAGTTGAGTGCACACATTGCCAACCGTTCTGTTAGGTAGCTGCGTTTTGGATTTAGAAGCAGATATTTCCCTGTGCTTTCTGCTGTTTCTTCCATAGGCCGGTATTGGGCTGAAAACGCCTGTTTTGAAACTCTGCACAGAAAGTGTTTGCAGACTGCTGAATCCACACACGGGTTTAACTCTGGAAGTTGAGTGCACACATTGACAACCGTTGTGTTAGATAGCTGCGTTTTGGATTTAGAAGCAGATATTTCCCTGTGCTTTCTGCTGTTTCTTCCATAGGCCGGTATTGGGCTGAAAACGCCTGTTTTGAAACTCTGCACAGAAATGGTTTGCAGACAGCTGAATCCACACACGGGTTTAACTCTGGAAGTTGAGTGCACACATCGACAACCGTTCTGTTAGATAGCTGCGTTTTGGATTTAGAAGCAGAGATTTCCCTGTGCTTTCTGCTGTTTCTTTCATATGCCGGTATTGGGCTGAAAACGCCTGCTTTGAAACTCTGCACAGAAAGTGTTTGCAGACTGCTGAGTCCACACACGGGTTTAACTCTGGAAGTTGAGTGCACACATTGACAACCGTTCTGTTAGATAGCTGCGTTTTGGATTTAGAAGCAGATATTTCCCTGTGCTTTCTGCTGTTTCTTCCATAGGCCGGTATTGGGCTGAAAACGCCTGTTTTGAAACTCTGCACAGAAAGGGTTTGCAGACTGCTGAATCCACACACGGGTTTAACTCTGGAAGTTGAGTGCACACATTGACAACCGTTCTGTTAGATAGCTGCGTTTTGGATTTAGAAGCAGATATTTCCCTGTGCTTTCTGCTGTTTCTTCCATAGGCCGGTATTGGGCTGAAAACGCCTGTTTTGAAACTCTGCACAGAAAGGGTTTGCAGACTGCTGAATCCACACACGGGTTTAACTCTGGAAGTTGAGTGCACACATCGACAACCGTTCTGTTAGATAGCTGCGTTTTGGATTTAGAAGCAGAGATTTCCCTGTGCTTTCTGCTGTTTCTTTCATATGCCGGTATTGGGCTGAAAACGCCTGTTTTGAAACTCTGCACAGAAAGTGTTTGCAGACTGCTGAATCCACACACGGGTTTAACTCTGGAAGTTGAGTGCACACATTGACAACCGTTCTGTTAGATAGCTGCGTTTTCCATTTAGAAGCAGATATTTCCCTGTGCTTTCTGCTGTTTCTTCCATATGCCGGTATTGGGCTGAAAACGCCTGTTTTGACACGCTGCACAGAAAGTGTTTGCAGACTGCTGAATCCACACACCGGTTTAACTCTGGAAGTTGAGTGCACACATTGACAACCGTTCTGTTAGATAGCTGCGTTTTGGATTTAGAAGCAGATATTTCCCTGTGCTTTCTGCTGTTTCTTCCATAGGCCGGAATTGGGCTGAAAACGCCTGTTTTGAAACTCTCCACAGAAAGGGTTTGCAGACTGCTGAATCCACACACGGGTTGAACTCTGGAAGTTGAGTGCACACATTGACAACCGTTCTGTTAGATAGCTGCGTTTTGGATTTAGAAGCAGATATTTCCCTGTGCTTTCTGCTGTTTCTTCCATAGGCCGGTATTGGGCTGAAAACGCCTGTTTTGAAACTCTGCACAGAAAGGGTTTGCAGACTGCTGAATCCACACACGGGTTGAACTCTGGAAGTTGAGTGCACACATCGACAACCGTTCTGTTAGATAGCTGCGTTTTGGATTTAGAAGCAGATATTTCCCTGTGCTTTCTGCTGTTTCTTCCATAGGCCGGAATTGGGCTGAAAACGCCTGTTTTGAAACTCTCCACAGAAAGGGTTTGCAGACTGCTGAATCCACACACGGGTTTAACTCTGGAAGTTGAGTGCACACATCGACAACCGTTCTGTTAGATAGCTGCGTTTTGGATTTAGAAGCAGATATTTCCCTGTGCTTTCTGCTGTTTCTTCCATAGGCCGGTATTGGGCTGAAAACGCCTGTTTTGAAACTCTGCACAGAAAGGCTTTGCAGACTGCTGAATCCACACACGGGTTTAACTCTGGAAGTTGAGTGCACACATTGACAACCGTTCTGTTAGATAGCTGCGTTTTGGATTTAGAAGCAGATATTTCCCTGTGCTTTCTGCTGTTTCTTCCATAGGCCGGTATTGGGCTGAAAACGCCTGTTTTGAAACTCTGCACAGAAAGGGTTTGCAGACTGCTGAATCCACACACGGGTTGAACTCTGGAAGTTGAGTGCACACATCGACAACCGTTCTGTTAGATAGCTGCGTTTTGGATTTAGAAGCAGATATTTCCCTGTGCTTTCTGCTGTTTCTTCCATAGGCCGGTATTGGGCTGAAAACGCCTGTTTTGAAACTCTGCACAGAAAGGGTTTGCAGACTGCTGAATCCACACACGGGTTTAACTCTGGAAGTTGAGTGCACACATTGACAACCGTTCTGTTAGATAGCTGCGTTTTGGATTTAGAAGCAGATATTTCCCTGTGCTTTCTGCTGTTTCTTCCATAGGCCGGTATTGGGCTGAAAACGCCTGTTTTGAAACTCTGCACAGAAAGTGTTTGCAGACTGCTGAATCCACACACGGGTTTAACTCTGGAAGTTGAGTGCACACATTGACAACCGTTCTGTTAGATAGCTGCGTTTTGGATTTAGAAGCAGATATTTCCCTGTGCTTTCTGCTGTTTCTTCCATAGGCCGGTATTGGGCTGAAAACGCCTGTTTTGAAACTCTGCACAGAAAGGGTTTGCAGACTGCTGAATCCACACACGGGTTTAACTCTGGAAGTTGACTGCACACATTGACAACCGTTCTGTTAGATAGCTGCGTTTTGGATTTAGAAGCAAATATTTCCCTGTGCTTTCTGCTGTTTCTTCCATATGCCAGTATTGGGCTGAAAACGCCTGTTTTGAAACTCTGCAGAGAAAGGGTTTGCAGACTGCTGAATCCACACACGGGTTTAACTCTGGAAGTTGAGTCCACACATTGACAACCGTTCTGTTAGATAGCTGCGTTTTGGATTTAGAAGCAGATATTTCCCTGTGCTTTCTGCTGTTTCTTCCATAGGCCGGTATTGGGCTGAAAACGCCTGTTTTGAAACTCTGCACAGAAAGTGTTTGCAGACTGCTGAATCCACACACGGGTTTAACTCTGGAAGTTGAGTGCACACATTGACAACCGTTCTGTTAGATAGCTGCGTTTTGGATTTAGAAGCAGATATTTCCCTGTGCTTTCTGCTGTTTCTTCCATAGGCCGGTATTGGGCTGAAAACGCCTGTTTTGAACCTCTGCACAGAAAGGGTTTGCAGACTGCTGAATCCACACACGGGTTTAACTCTGGAAGTTGAGTGCACACATCGACAACCGTTCTGTTAGATAGCTGCGTTTTGGATTTAGAAGCAGATATTTCCCTGTGCTTTCTGCTGTTTCTTCCATAGGCCGGAATTGGGCTGAAAACGCCTGTTTTGAAACTCTCCACAGAAAGGGTTTGCAGACTGCTGAATCCACACACGGGTTTAACTCTGGAAGTTGAGTGCACACATCGACAACCGTTCTGTTAGATAGCTGCGTTTTGGATTTAGAAGCAGATATTTCCCTGTGCTTTCTGCTGTTTCTTCCATAGGCCGGTATTGGGCTGAAAACGCCTGTTTTGAAACTCTGCACAGAAAGTGTTTGCAGACTGCTGAATCCACACACGGGTTTAACTCTGGAAGTTGAGTGCACACATTGAAAACCGTTCTGTTAGGTAGCTGCGTTTTGGATTTAGAAGCAGATATTTCCCTGTGCTTTCTGCTGTTTCTTCCATAGGCCGGTATTGGGCTGAAAACGCCTGTTTTGAAACTCTGCACAGAAAGGGTTTGCAGACAGCTGAATCCACACACGGGTTTAACTCTGGAAGTTGAGTGCACACATTGACAACCGTTCTGTTAGATAGCTGCGTTTTGGATTTAGAAGCAGATATTTCCCTGTGCTTGCTGCTGTTTCTTCCATAGGCAGGAATTGGGCTGAAAACGCCTGTTTTGAAACTCTGCACAGAAAGTGTTTGCAGACTGCTGAATCCACACACGGGTTTAACTCTGGAAGTTGAGTGCACAGATTGACAACCGTTCTGTTAGGTAGCTGCGTTTTGGATTTAGAAGCAGATATTTCCCTGTGCTTTCTGCTGTTTCTTCCATAGGCCGGTATTGGGCTGAAAACGCCTGTTTTGAAACTCTGCACAGAAAGGGTTTGCAGACTGCTGAATCCACACACGGGTTTAATTCTGGAAGTTGAATGCACACATTGACAACCGTTCTGTTAGATAGCTGCGTTTTGGATTTAGAAGCAGATATTTCCCTGTGCTTTCTGCTGTTTCATCCATATGCCGGTATTGGGCTGAAAACGCCTGTTTTGAAACTCTGCACAGAAAGGGTTTGCAGACTGCTGAATCCACACACGGGTTTAACTCTGGAAGTTGAGTGCAAACATCGACAACCGTTCTGTTAGATAGCTGCGTTTTGGATTTAGAAGCAGATATATCCCTGTGCTTTCTGCTGTTTCTTCCATATGCCGGTATTGGGCTGAAAACGCCTGTTTTGAAACTCTGCACAGAAAGTGTTTGCAGACTGCTGAATCCACACACGGGTTTAACTCTGGAAGTTGAGTGCACACATTGACAACCTTTCTGTTAGATAGCTGTGTTTTGGATTTAGAAGCAGATATTTCCCTGTGCTTTCTGCTGTTTCTTCCATATGCCGGTATTGGGATGAAAACGCCTGTTTTGAAACTCTGCACAGAAAGTGTTTGCAGACTGCTGAATCCACACACGGGTTTAACTCTGGAAGTTGAGTGCACACATTGACAACCGTTCTGTTAGATAGCTGCGTTTTGGATTTAGAAGCAGAGATTTCCCTGTGCTTTCTGCTGTTTCTTCCATATGCCGGTATTGGGCTGAAAACGCCTGTTTTGAAACTCTGCACAGAAAGTGTTTGCAGACTGCTGAATCCACCCACGGGTTTAACTCTGGACGTTGAGTGCACACATTGACAACCGTTCTGTTAGATAGCTGCGTCTTGGATTTAGAAGCAGATATTTCCCTGTGCTTTCTGCTGTTTCTTCCATATGGGGTATTGGGCTGAAAACGCCTGTTTTGAAACTCTGCACAGAAAGGGTTTGCAGACTGCTGAATCCACACACCGGTTTAACTCTGGAAGTTGAGTGCACACATTGACAACCGTTCTGTTAGATAGCTGCGTTTTGGATTTAGAAGCAGATATTTCCCTGTGCTTTCTGCTGTTTCTTCCATATGCCGGTATTGGGCTGAAAACGCCTGTTTTGAAACTCTGCACAGAAAGTGTTTGCAGACTGCTGAATCCACCCACGGGTTTAACTCTGGAAGTTGAGTGCACACATTGACAACCGTTCTGTTAGATAGCTGCGTCTTGGATTTAGAAGCAGATATTTCCCTGTGCTTTCTGCTGTTTCTTCCATATGCCGGTATTGGGCTGAAAACGCCTGTTTTGAAACTCTCCACAGAAAGGGTTTGCAGAATGCTGAATCCACACACGGGTTTAACTCTGGAAGTTGAGTGCACACATTGACAACCGTTCTGTTAGATAGCTGCGTTTTGGATTTAGAAGCAGATATTTCCCTGTGCTTTCTGCTGTTTCGTCCATATGCCGGTATTGGGCTGAAAACGCCTGTTTTGAAACTCTGCACAGAAAGTGTTTGCAGACTGCTGAATCCACACACGGGTTTAACTCTGGAAGTTGAGTGCACACATTGACAACCGTTCTGTTAGATAGCTGCGTTTTGGATTTAGAAGCAGAGATTTCCCTGTGCTTTCTGCTGTTCCTTCCATAGGCCGGTATTGGGCTGAAAACGCCTCTTTTGAAACTCTGCACAGAAAGTGTTTGCAGACTGCTGAATCCACCCACGGGTTTAACTCTGGAAGTTGAGTGCACACATTGACAACCGTTCTGTTAGATAGCTGCGTCTTGGATTTAGAAGCAGATATTTCCCTGTGCTTTCTGCTGTTTCTTCCATATGCCGGTATTGGGCTGAAAACGCCTGTTTTGAAACTCTGCCCAGAAAGGGTTTGCAGACTGCTGAATCCACACACCGGTTTAACTCTGGAAGTTGAGTGCACACATTGACAACCGTTCTGTTAGATAGCTGCGTTTTGGATTTAGAAGCAGATATTTCCCTGTGCTTTCTGCTGTTTCTTCCATAGGCCGGTATTGGGCTGAAAACGCCTGTTTTGAAACTCTGCACTGAAAGGGTTTGCAGACTGCTGAATCCACACACGGGTTTAACTCTGGAAGTTGAGTGCACACATTGACAACCGTTCTGTTAGATAGCTGCGTTTTGGATTTAGAAGCAGATATTTCCCTGTGCTTTCTGCTGTTTCTTCCATAGGCCGGTATTGGGCTGAAAACGCCTGTTTTGAAACTCTGCACAGAAAGGGTTTGCAGACTGCTGAATCCACACACGGGTTTAACTCTGGAAGTTGAGTGCACCCATTGACAACCGTTCTGTTAGATAGCTGCGTTTTGGATTTAGAAGCAGATATTTCCCTGTGCTTTCTGCTGTTTCTTCCATAGGCCGGAATTGGGCTGAAAACGCCTGTTTTGAAACTCTGCACAGAAAGGGTTTGCAGACTGCTGAATCCACACACGGGTTTAACTCTGGAAGTTGAGTGCACAGATTGACAACCGTTCTGTTAGGTAGCTGCGTTTTGGATTTAGAAGCAGATATTTCCCTGTGCTTTCTGCTGTTTCTTCCATAGGCCGGTATTGGGCTGAAAACGCCTGTTTTGATACTCTGCACAGAAAGGGTTTGCAGACTGCTGAATCCACACACGGGTTTAACTCTGGAAGTTGAGTGCACACATTGACAACCGTTCTGTTAGATAGCTGCGTTTTCCATTTAGAAGCAGATATTTCCCTGTGCTTTCTGCTGTTTCTTCCATATGCCGGTATTGGGCTGAAAACGCCTGTTTTGAAACTCTGCACAGAAAGTGTTTGCAGACTGCTGAATCCACACACGGGTTTAACTCTGGAAGTTGAGTGCACACATTGACAACCGTTCTGTTAGATAGCTGCGTTTTGGATTTAGAAGCAGATATTTCCCTGTGCTTTCTGCTGTTTCTTCCATAGGCCGGTATTGGGCTGAAAACGCCTGTTTTGAAACTCTGCACAGAAAGGGTTTGCAGACTGCTGAATCCACACACGGGTTTAACTCTGGAAGTTGAGTGCACACATTGACAACCGTTCTGTTAGATAGCTGCGTTTTGGATTTAGAAGCAGATATTTCCCTGTGCTTTCTGCTGTTTCTTCCATAGGCCGGTATTGGGCTGAAAACGCCTGTTTTGAAACTCTGCACAGAAAGGGTTTGCAGACTGCTGAATCCACACACGGGTTTAACTCTGGAAGTTGAGTGCACACATTGACAACCGTTCTGTTAGATAGCTGCGTTTTCCATTTAGAAGCAGATATTTCCCTGTGCTTTCTGCTGTTTCTTCCATATGCCGGTATTGGGCTGAAAACGCCTGTTTTGAAACTCTGCACAGAAAGGGTTTGCAGACTGCTGAATCCACACACCGGTTTAACTCTGGAAGTTGAGTGCACACATTGACAACCGTTCTGTTAGATAGCTGCGTTTTGGATTTAGAAGCAGATATTTCCCTGTGCTTTCTGCTGTTTCTTCCATAGGCCGGTATTGGGCTGAAAACGCCTGTTTTGAAACTCTGCACAGAAAGGGTTTGCAGACTGCTGAATCCACACACGGGTTTAACTCTGGAAGTTGAGTGCACACATTGACAACCGTTCTGTTAGATAGCTGCGTTTTGGATTTAGAAGCAGATATTTCCCTGTGCTTTCTGCTGTTTCTTCCATAGGCCGGTATTGGGCTGAAAACGCCTGTTTTGAAACTCTGCACAGAAAGGGTTTGCAGACTGCTGAATCCACACACGGGTTTAACTCTGGAAGTTGAGTGCACCCATTGACAACCGTTCTGTTAGATAGCTGCGTTTTGGATTTAGAAGCAGATATTTCCCTGTGCTTTCTGCTGTTTCTTCCATAGGCCGGAATTGGGCTGAAAACGCCTGTTTTGAAACTCTGCACAGAAAGGGTTTGCAGACTGCTGAATCCACACACGGGTTTAACTCTGGAAGTTGAGTGCACAGATTGACAACCGTTCTGTTAGGTAGCTGCGTTTTGGATTTAGAAGCAGATATTTCCCTGTGCTTTCTGCTGTTTCTTCCATAGGCCGGTATTGGGCTGAAAACGCCTGTTTTGAAACTCTGCACAGAAAGGGTTTGCAGACTGCTGAATCCACACACGGGTTTAACTCTGGAAGTTGAGTGCACACATTGACAACCGTTCTGTTAGATAGCTGCGTTTTGGATTTAGAAGCAGAGATTTCCCTGTGCTTTCTGCTGTTTCTTCCATAGGCCGGTATTGGGCTGAAAACGCCTGTTTTGAAACTCTGCACAGAAAGTGTTTGCAGACTGCTGAATCCACACACGGGTTTAACTCTGGAAGTTGAGTGCACACATTGACAACCGTTCTGTTAGATAGCTGCGTTTTGGATTTAGAAGCAGATATTTCCCTGTGCTTTCTGCTGTTTCTTCCATAGGCCGGTATTGGGCTGAAAACGCCTGTTTTGAAACTCTGCACAGAAAGGGTTTGCAGACTGCTGAATCCACACACGGGTTTAACTCTGGAAGTTGAGTGCACACATTGACAACCGTTCTGTTAGATAGCTGCGTTTTGGATTTAGAAGCAGAGATTTCCCTGTGCTTTCTGCTGTTTCTTCCATAGGCCGGTATTGGGCTGAAAACGCCTGTTTTGAAACTCTGCACAGAAAGGGTTTGCAGACTGCTGAATCCACACACGGGTTTAACTCTGGAAGTTGAGTGCACACATTGACAACCGTTCTGTTAGATAGCTGCGTTTTGGATTTAGAAGCAGATATTTCCCTGTGCTTTCTGCTGTTTCTTCCATAGGCCGGTATTGGGCTGAAAACGCCTGTTTTGAAACGCTGCACAGAAAGTGTTTACAGACTGCTGAATCCACACACCGGTTTAACTCTGGAAGTTGAGTGCACACATTGACAACCGTTCTGTTAGATAGCTGCGTTTTGGATTTAGAAGCAGATATTTCCCTGTGCTTTCTGCTGTTTCTTCCATAGGCCGGTATTGGGCTGAAAACGCCTGTTTTGAAACTCTGCACAGAAAGGGTTTGCAGACTGCTGAATTCACACACGGGTTTAACTCTGGAAGTTGAGTGCACACATTGTCAACCGTTCTGTTAGATAGCTGCGTTTTGGATTTAGAAGCAGATATTTCCCTGTGCTTTCTGCTGTTTCTTCCATAGGCCGGTATTGGGCTGAAAACGCCTGTTTTGAAACTCTGCACAGAAAGGGTTTGCAGACTGCTGAATCCACACACGGGTTTAACTCTGGAAGTTGAGTGCACACATTGACAACCGTTCTGTTAGATAGCTGCGTTTTCCATTTAGAAGCAGATATTTCCCTGTGCTTTCTGCTGTTTCTTCCATATGACGGTATTGGGCTGAAAACGCCTGTTTTGAAACGCTGCACAGAAAGTGTTTGCAGACTACTGAATCCACACACCGGTTTATCTCTGGAAGTTGAGTGCACACATTGACAACCGTTCTGTTAGATAGCTTCGTTTTGGATTTAGAAGCAGATATTTCCCTGTGCTTTCTGCTGTTTCTTCCATAGGCCGGTATTGGGCTGAAAACGCCTGTTTTGAAACTCTGCACAGAAAGGGTTTGCAGACTGCTGAATTCACACACGGGTTTAACTCTGGAAGTTGAGTGCACACATTGTCAACCGTTCTGTTAGATAGCTGCGTTTTGGATTTAGAAGCAGATATTTCCCTGTGCTTTCTGCTGTTTCTTCCATAGGCCGGTATTGGGCTGAAAACGCCTGTTTTGAAACTCTGCACAGAAAGGGTTTGCAGACTGCTGAATCCACACACGGGTTTAACTCTGGAAGTTGAGTGCTCACATCGACAACCGTTCTGTTAGATAGCTGCGTTTTGGATTTAGAAGCAGATATTTCCCTGTGCTTTCTGCTGTTTCTTCCATAGGCCGGAATTGGGCTGAAAACGCCTGTTTTGAAACTCTCCACAGAAAGGGTTTGCAGAATGCTGAATCCACACACGGGTTTAACTCTGGAAGTTGAGTGCACACATTGACAACCGTTCTGTTAGATAGCTGCGTTTTGGATTTAGAAGCAGATATTTCCCTGTGCTTTCTGCTGTTTCTTCCATAGGCCGGTATTGGGCTGAAAACGCCTGTTTTGAAACTCTGCACAGAAAGTGTTTGCAGACTGCTGAATCCACACACGGGTTTAACTCTGGAAGTTGAGTGCACACATTGACAACCGTTCTGTTAGATAGCTGCGTCTTGGATTTAGAAGCAGATATTTCCCTGTGCTTTCTGCTGTTTCTTCCTTATGCCGGTATTGGGCTGAAAACGCCTGTTTTGAAACTCTGCCCAGAAAGGGTTTGCAGACTGCTGAATCCACACACCGGTTTAACTCTGGAAGTTGAGTGCACACATTGACAACCGTTCTGTTAGATAGCTGCGTTTTGGATTTAGAAGCAGATATTTCCCTGTGCTTTCTGCTGTTTCTTCCATAGGCCGGTATTGGGCTGAAAACGCCTGTTTTGAAACTCTGCACTGAAAGGGTTTGCAGACTGCTGAATCCACACACGGGTTTAACTCTGGAAGTTGAGTGCACACATTGACAACCGTTCTGTTAGATAGCTGCGTTTTGGATTTAGAAGCAGATATTTCCCTGTGCTTTCTGCTGTTTCTTCCATAGGCCGGTATTGGGCTGAAAACGCCTGTTTTGAAACTCTGCACAGAAAGGGTTTGCAGACTGCTGAATCCACACACGGGTTTAACTCTGGAAGTTGAGTGCACCCATTGACAACCGTTCTGTTAGATAGCTGCGTTTTGGATTTAGAAGCAGATATTTCCCTGTGCTTTCTGCTGTTTCTTCCATAGGCCGGAATTGGGCTGAAAACGCCTGTTTTGAAACTCTGCACAGAAAGGGTTTGCAGACTGCTGAATCCACACACGGGTTTAACTCTGGAAGTTGAGTGCACAGATTGACAACCGTTCTGTTAGGTAGCTGCGTTTTGGATTTAGAAGCAGATATTTCCCTGTGCTTTCTGCTGTTTCTTCCATAGGCCGGTATTGGGCTGAAAACGCCTGTTTTGATACTCTGCACAGAAAGGGTTTGCAGACTGCTGAATCCACACACGGGTTTAACTCTGGAAGTTGAGTGCACACATTGACAACCGTTCTGTTAGATAGCTGCGTTTTCCATTTAGAAGCAGATATTTCCCTGTGCTTTCTGCTGTTTCTTCCATATGCCGGTATTGGGCTGAAAACGCCTGTTTTGAAACTCTGCACAGAAAGTGTTTGCAGACTGCTGAATCCACACACGGGTTTAACTCTGGAAGTTGAGTGCACACATTGACAACCGTTCTGTTAGATAGCTGCGTTTTGGATTTAGAAGCAGATATTTCCCTGTGCTTTCTGCTGTTTCTTCCATAGGCCGGTATTGGGCTGAAAACGCCTGTTTTGAAACTCTGCACAGAAAGGGTTTGCAGACTGCTGAATCCACACACGGGTTTAACTCTGGAAGTTGAGTGCACACATTGACAACCGTTCTGTTAGATAGCTGCGTTTTGGATTTAGAAGCAGATATTTCCCTGTGCTTTCTGCTGTTTCTTCCATAGGCCGGTATTGGGCTGAAAACGCCTGTTTTGAAACTCTGCACAGAAAGGGTTTGCAGACTGCTGAATCCACACACGGGTTTAACTCTGGAAGTTGAGTGCACACATTGACAACCGTTCTGTTAGATAGCTGCGTTTTCCATTTAGAAGCAGATATTTCCCTGTGCTTTCTGCTGTTTCTTCCATATGCCGGTATTGGGCTGAAAACGCCTGTTTTGAAACGCTGCACAGAAAGTGTTTGCAGACTGCTGAATCCACACACCGGTTTAACTCTGGAAGTTGAGTGCACACATTGACAACCGTTCTGTTAGATAGCTGCGTTTTGGATTTAGAAGCAGATATTTCCCTGTGCTTTCTGCTGTTTCTTCCATAGGCCGGTATTGGGCTGAAAACGCCTGTTTTGAAACTCTGCACAGAAAGGGTTTGCAGACTGCTGAATCCACACACGGGTTTAACTCTGGAAGTTGAGTGCACACATTGACAACCGTTCTGTTAGATAGCTGCGTTTTGGATTTAGAAGCAGATATTTCCCTGTGCTTTCTGCTGTTTCTTCCATAGGCCGGTATTGGGCTGAAAACGCCTGTTTTGAAACTCTGCACAGAAAGGGTTTGCAGACTGCTGAATCCACACACGGGTTTAACTCTGGAAGTTGAGTGCACCCATTGACAACCGTTCTGTTAGATAGCTGCGTTTTGGATTTAGAAGCAGATATTTCCCTGTGCTTTCTGCTGTTTCTTCCATAGGCCGGAATTGGGCTGAAAACGCCTGTTTTGAAACTCTGCACAGAAAGGGTTTGCAGACTGCTGAATCCACACACGGGTTTAACTCTGGAAGTTGAGTGCACAGATTGACAACCGTTCTGTTAGGTAGCTGCGTTTTGGATTTAGAAGCAGATATTTCCCTGTGCTTTCTGCTGTTTCTTCCATAGGCCGGTATTGGGCTGAAAACGCCTGTTTTGAAACTCTGCACAGAAAGGGTTTGCAGACTGCTGAATCCACACACGGGTTTAACTCTGGAAGTTGAGTGCACACATTGACAACCGTTCTGTTAGATAGCTGCGTTTTGGATTTAGAAGCAGAGATTTCCCTGTGCTTTCTGCTGTTTCTTCCATAGGCCGGTATTGGGCTGAAAACGCCTGTTTTGAAACTCTGCACAGAAAGTGTTTGCAGACTGCTGAATCCACACACGGGTTTAACTCTGGAAGTTGAGTGCACACATTGACAACCGTTCTGTTAGATAGCTGCGTTTTGGATTTAGAAGCAGATATTTCCCTGTGCTTTCTGCTGTTTCTTCCATAGGCCGGTATTGGGCTGAAAACGCCTGTTTTGAAACTCTGCACAGAAAGGGTTTGCAGACTGCTGAATCCACACACGGGTTTAACTCTGGAAGTTGAGTGCACACATTGACAACCGTTCTGTTAGATAGCTGCGTTTTGGATTTAGAAGCAGAGATTTCCCTGTGCTTTCTGCTGTTTCTTCCATAGGCCGGTATTGGGCTGAAAACGCCTGTTTTGAAACTCTGCACAGAAAGGGTTTGCAGACTGCTGAATCCACACACGGGTTTAACTCTGGAAGTTGAGTGCACACATTGACAACCGTTCTGTTAGATAGCTGCGTTTTGGATTTAGAAGCAGATATTTCCCTGTGCTTTCTGCTGTTTCTTCCATAGGCCGGTATTGGGCTGAAAACGCCTGTTTTGAAACGCTGCACAGAAAGTGTTTACAGACTGCTGAATCCACACACCGGTTTAACTCTGGAAGTTGAGTGCACACATTGACAACCGTTCTGTTAGATAGCTGCGTTTTGGATTTAGAAGCAGATATTTCCCTGTGCTTTCTGCTGTTTCTTCCATAGGCCGGTATTGGGCTGAAAACGCCTGTTTTGAAACTCTGCACAGAAAGGGTTTGCAGACTGCTGAATTCACACACGGGTTTAACTCTGGAAGTTGAGTGCACACATTGTCAACCGTTCTGTTAGATAGCTGCGTTTTGGATTTAGAAGCAGATATTTCCCTGTGCTTTCTGCTGTTTCTTCCATAGGCCGGTATTGGGCTGAAAACGCCTGTTTTGAAACTCTGCACAGAAAGGGTTTGCAGACTGCTGAATCCACACACGGGTTTAACTCTGGAAGTTGAGTGCACACATTGACAACCGTTCTGTTAGATAGCTGCGTTTTCCATTTAGAAGCAGATATTTCCCTGTGCTTTCTGCTGTTTCTTCCATATGACGGTATTGGGCTGAAAACGCCTGTTTTGAAACGCTGCACAGAAAGTGTTTGCAGACTACTGAATCCACACACCGGTTTATCTCTGGAAGTTGAGTGCACACATTGACAACCGTTCTGTTAGATAGCTGCGTTTTGGATTTAGAAGCAGATATTTCCCTGTGCTTTCTGCTGTTTCTTCCATAGGCCGGTATTGGGCTGAAAACGCCTGTTTTGAAACTCTGCACAGAAAGGGTTTGCAGACTGCTGAATTCACACACGGGTTTAACTCTGGAAGTTGAGTGCACACATTGTCAACCGTTCTGTTAGATAGCTGCGTTTTGGATTTAGAAGCAGATATTTCCCTGTGCTTTCTGCTGTTTCTTCCATAGGCCGGTATTGGGCTGAAAACGCCTGTTTTGAAACTCTGCACAGAAAGGGTTTGCAGACTGCTGAATCCACACACGGGTTTAACTCTGGAAGTTGAGTGCTCACATCGACAACCGTTCTGTTAGATAGCTGCGTTTTGGATTTAGAAGCAGATATTTCCCTGTGCTTTCTGCTGTTTCTTCCATAGGCCGGAATTGGGCTGAAAACGCCTGTTTTGAAACTCTCCACAGAAAGGGTTTGCAGAATGCTGAATCCACACACGGGTTTAACTCTGGAAGTTGAGTGCACACATTGACAACCGTTCTGTTAGATAGCTGCGTTTTGGATTTAGAAGCAGATATTTCCCTGTGCTTTCTGCTGTTTCTTCCATAGGCCGGTATTGGGCTGAAAACGCCTGTTTTGAAACTCTGCACAGAAAGTGTTTGCAGACTGCTGAATCCACACACGGGTTTAACTCTGGAAGTTGAGTGCACACATTGACAACCGTTCTGTTAGATAGCTGCGTTTTGGATTTAGAAGCAGATATTTCCCTGTGCTTTCTGCTGTTTCTTCCACAGGCCGGTATTGGACTGAAAACACCTGCTTTCAAACTCTGCACAGAAAGTGTTTGCAGACTGCTGAATCCACACACGGGTTTAACTCTGGAAGTTGAGTGCACACATTGACAACCGTTCTGTTAGATAGCTGCGTTTTGGATTTAGAAGCAGATATTTCCCTGTGCTTTCTGCTGTTTCTTCCATAGGCCGGTATTGGGCTGAAAACGCCTGTTTTGAAACTCTGCACAGAAATGGTTTGCAGACAGCTGAATCCACACACGGGTTTAACTCTGGAAGTTGAGTGCACACATCGACAACCGTTGTGTTAGATAGCTGCGTTTTGGATTTAGAAGCAGAGATTTCCCTGTGCTTTCTGCTGTTTCTTCCATAGGCCGGTATTGGGCTGAAAACGCCTGTTTTGAAACTCTGCACAGAAAGTGTTTGCAGACTGCTGAATCCACACACGGGTTTAACTCTGGAAGTTTAGTGCACACATTGACAACCGTTCTGTTAGATAGCTGCGTTTTGGATTTAGAAGCAGATATTTCCCTGTGCTTTCTGCTGTTTCTTCCATAGGCCGGAATTGGGCTGAAAACGCCTGTTTTGAAACTCTGCACAGAAAGGGTTTGCAGACTGCTGAATCCACACACGGGTTTAACTCTGGAAGTTGAGTGCACAGATTGACAACCGTTCTGTTAGGTAGCTGCGTTTTGGATTTAGAAGCAGATATTTCCCTGTGCTTTCTGCTGTTTCTTCCATAGGCCGGTATTGGGCTGAAAACGCCTGTTTTGAAACTCTGCACAGAAAGTGTTTGCAGACTGCTGAATCCACACACGGGTTTAACTCTGGAAGTTGAGTGCACACATTGACAACCGTTCTGTTAGATAGCTGCGTTTTGGATTTAGAAGCAGAGATTTCCCTGTGCTTTCTGCTGTTTCTTCCATATGCCGGTATTGGGCTGAAAACGCCTGTTTTGAAACTCTGCACAGAAAGTGTTTGCAGACTGCTGAATCCACACACGGGTTTAACTCTGGAAGTTGAGTGCACACATTGACAACCGTTCTGTTAGATAGCTGCGTTTTGGATTTAGAAGCAGATATTTCCCTGTGCTTTCTGCTGTTTCTTCCATAGGCCGGTATTGGGCTGAAAACGCCTGTTTTGAAACTCTGCACAGAAAGGGTTTGCAGACTGCTGAATCCACACACGGGTTTAACTCTGGAAGTTGAGTGCACACATTGACAACCGTTCTGTTAGATAGCTGCGTTTTCCATTTAGAAGCAGATATTTCCCTGTGCTTTCTGCTGTTTCTTCCATATGCCTGTATTGGGCTGAAAACGCCTGTTTTGAAACGCTGCACAGAAAGTGTTTGCAGACTGCTGAATCCACACACCGGTTTAACTGTGGAAGTTGAGTGCACACATTGACAACCGTTCTGTTAGATGGCTGCGTTTTGGATTTAGAAGCAGATATTTCCCTGTGCTTTCTGCTGTTTCTTCCATAGGCCGGTATTGGGCTGAAAACGCCTGTTTTGAAACTCTGCACAGAAAGGGTTTGCAGACTGCTGAATTCACACACGGGTTTAACTCTGGAAGTTGAGTGCACACATTGTCAACCGTTCTGTTAGATAGCTGCGTTTTGGATTTAGAAGCAGATATTTCCCTGTGCTTTCTGCTGTTTCTTCCATAGGCCGGTATTGGGCTGAAAACGCCTGTTTTGAAACTCTGCACAGAAAGGGTTTGCAGACTGCTGAATCCACACACGGGTTTAACTCTGGAAGTTGAGTGCACACATCGACAACCGTTCTGTTAGATAGCTGCGTTTTGGATTTAGAAGCAGATATTTCCCTGTGCTTTCTGCTGTTTCTTCCATAGGCCGGAATTGGGCTGAAAACGCCTGTTTTGAAACTCTCCACAGAAAGGGTTTGCAGAATGCTGAATCCACACACGGGTTTAACTCTGGAAGTTGAGTGCACACATTGACAACCGTTCTGTTAGATAGCTGCGTTTTGGATTTAGAAGCAGATATTTCCCTGTGCTTTCTGCTGTTTCTTCCATAGGCCGGTATTGGGCTGAAAACGCCTGTTTTGAAACTCTGCACAGAAAGTGTTTGCAGACTGCTGAATCCACACACGGGTTTAACTCTGGAAGTTGAGTGCACACATTGACAACCGTTCTGTTAGATAGCTGCGTTTTGGATTTAGAAGCAGATATTTCCCTGTGCTTTCTGCTGTTTCTTCCATAGGCCGGTATTGGGCTGAAAACGCCTGTTTTGAAACTCTGCACAGAAAGGGTTTGCAGACTGCTGAATCCACACACGGGTTTAACTCTGGAAGTTGAGTGCACACATTGACAACCGTTCTGTTAGATAGCTGCGTTTTCCATTTAGAAGCAGATATTTCCCTGTGCTTTCTGCTGTTTCTTCCATATGCCGGTATTGGGCTGAAAACGCCTGTTTTGAAACGCTGCACAGAAAGTGTTTGCAGACTGCTGAATCCACACACCGGTTTAACTCTGGAAGTTGAGTGCACACATTGACAACCGTTCTGTTAGATAGCTGCGTTTTGGATTTAGAAGCAGATATTTCCCTGTGCTTTCTGCTGTTTCTTCCATAGGCCGGTATTGGGCTGAAAACGCCTGTTTTGAAACTCTGCACAGAAAGGGTTTGCAGACTGCTGAATCCACACACGGGTTTAACTCTGGAAGTTGAGTGCACACATTGTCAACCGTTCTGTTAGATAGCTGCGTTTTGGATTTAGAAGCAGATATTTCCCTGTGCTTTCTGCTGTTTCTTCCATAGGCCGGTATTGGGCTGAAAACGCCTGTTTTGAAACTCTGCACAGAAAGTGTTTGCAGACTGCTGAATCCACCCACGGGTTTAACTCTGGAAGTTGAGTGCACACATCGACAACCGTTCTGTTAGATAGCTGCGTTTTGGATTTAGAAGCAGATATTTCCCTGTGCTTTCTGCTGTTTCTTCCATAGGCCGGTATTGGGCTGAAAACGCCTGTTTTGAAACTCCGCACAGAAAGGGTTTGCAGACTGCTGAATCCACACACGGGTTTAACTCTGGAAGTTGAGTGCACACATTGACAACCGTTCTGTTAGATAGCTGCGTTTTGGATTTAGAAGCAGAGATTTCCCTGTGCTTTCTGCTGTTTCTTCCATAGGCCGGTATTGGGCTGAAAACGCCTGTTTTGAAACTCTGCACAGAAAGTGTTTGCAGACTGCTGAATCCACACACGGGTTTAACTCTGGAAGTTGAGTGCACACATTGACAACCGTTCTGTTAGATAGCTGCGTTTTGGATTTAGAAGCAGATATTTCCCTGTGCTTGCTGCTGTTTTTCCACAGGCCGGAATTGGGCTGAAAACGCCTGTTTTGAAAGTCTGCACAGAAAGTGTTTGCAGACTGCTGAATCCACACACGGGTTTAATTCTGGAAGTTGAGTGCACAGATTGACAACCGTTCTGTTAGGTAGCTGCGTTTTGGATTTAGAAGCAGATATTTCCCTGTGCTTTCTGCTGTTTCTTCCACATTCCGGTATTGGGCTGAAAACGCCTGTTTTGAAACTCTGCACAGAAAGGGTTTGCAGACTGCTGAATCCACACACGGGTTTAACTCTGGAAGTTGAGTGCACACATTGACAACCGTTCTGTTTGATAGTTGCGTTTTGGATTTAGAAGCAGATATTTCCCTGTGCTTTCTGCTGTTTCTTCCATAGGCCGGTATTGGGCTGAAAACGCCTGTTTTGAAACTCTGCACAGAAAGTGTTTGCAGACTGCTGAATCCACACACGGGTTTAAATCTGGAAGTTGAGTGCACACATTGACAACCGTTCTGTTAGATAGCTGCGTTTTGGATTTAGAAGCAGATATTTCCCTGTGCTTTCTGCTGTTTCTTCCATAGGCCGGTATTGGGCTGAAAACGCCTGTTTTGAAACTCTGCACAGAAAGGGTTTGCAGACTGCTGAATCCACACACGGGTTTAACTCTGGAAGTTGAGTGCACACATTGACAACCGTTCTGTTAGATAGCTGCGTTTTGGATTTAGAAGCAGATATTTCCCTGTGCTTTCTGCTGTTTCTTCCATAGGCCGGTATTGGGCTGAAAACGCCTGTTTTGAAACTCTGCACAGAAATGGTTTGCAGACAGCTGAATCCACACACGGGTTTAACTCTGGAAGTTGAGTGCACACATCGACAACCGTTCTGTTAGATAGCTGCGTTTTGGATTTAGAAGCAGAGATTTCCCTGTGCTTTCTGCTGTTTCTTCCATATGCCGGTATTGGGCTGAAAACGCCTGTTTTGAAACTCTGCACAGAAAGTGTTTGCAGACTGCTGAATCCACACACGGGTTTAACTCTGGAAGTTGAGTGCACACATTGACAACCGTTCTGTTAGATAGCTGCGTTTTGGATTTAGAAGCAGATATTTCCCTGTGCTTTCTGCTGTTTCTTCCATAGGCCGGTATTGGGCTGAAAACGCCTGTTTTGAAACTCTGCACAGAAAGGGTTTGCAGACTGCTGAATCCACACACGGGTTTAACTCTGGAAGTTGAGTGCACACATTGACAACCGTTCTGTTAGATAGCTGCGTTTTCCATTTAGAAGCAGATATTTCCCTGTGCTTTCTGCTGTTTCTTCCATATGCCGGTATTGGGCTGAAAACGCCTGTTTTGAAACGCTGCACAGAAAGTGTTTGCAGACTGCTGAATCCACACACCGGTTTAACTCTGGAAGTTGAGTGCACACATTGACAACCGTTCTGTTAGATAGCTGCGTTTTGGATTTAGAAGCAGATATTTCCCTGTGCTTTCTGCTGTTTCTTCCATAGGCCGGTATTGGGCTGAAAACGCCTGTTTTGAAACTCTGCACAGAAAGGGTTTGCAGACTGCTGAATTCACACACGGGTTTAACTCTGGAAGTTGAGTGCACACATTGTCAACCGTTCTGTTAGATAGCTGCGTTTTGGATTTAGAAGCAGATATTTCCCTGTGCTTTCTGCTGTTTCTTCCATAGGCCGGTATTGGGCTGAAAACGCCTGTTTTGAAACTCTGCACAGAAAGGGTTTGCAGACTGCTGAATCCACACACGGGTTTAACTCTGGAAGTTGAGTGCACACATCGACAACCGTTCTGTTAGATAGCTGCGTTTTGGATTTAGAAGCAGATATTTCCCTGTGCTTTCTGCTGTTTCTTCCATAGGCCGGAATTGGGCTGAAAACGCCTGTTTTGAAACTCTCCACAGAAAGGGTTTGCAGAATGCTGAATCCACACACGGGTTTAACTCTGGAAGTTGAGTGCACACATTGACAACCGTTCTGTTAGATAGCTGCGTTTTGGATTTAGAAGCAGATATTTCCCTGTGCTTTCTGCTGTTTCTTCCATAGGCCGGTATTGGGCTGAAAACGCCTGTTTTGAAACTCTGCACAGAAAGTGTTTGCAGACTGCTGAATCCACACACGGGTTTAACTCTGGAAGTTGAGTGCACACATTGACAACCGTTCTGTTAGATAGCTGCGTTTTGGATTTAGAAGCAGATATTTCCCTGTGCTTTCTGCTGTTTCTTCCATAGGCCGGTATTGGGCTGAAAACGCCTGTTTTGAAACTCTGCACAGAAAGGGTTTGCAGACTGCTGAATCCACACACGGGTTTAACTCTGGAAGTTGAGTGCACACATTGACAACCGTTCTGTTAGATAGCTGCGTTTTCCATTTAGAAGCAGATATTTCCCTGTGCTTTCTGCTGTTTCTTCCATATGCCGGTATTGGGCTGAAAACGCCTGTTTTGAAACGCTGCACAGAAAGTGTTTGCAGACTGCTGAATCCACACACCGGTTTAACTCTGGAAGTTGAGTGCACACATTGACAACCGTTCTGTTAGATAGCTGCGTTTTGGATTTAGAAGCAGATATTTCCCTGTGCTTTCTGCTGTTTCTTCCATAGGCCGGTATTGGGCTGAAAACGCCTGTTTTGAAACTCTGCACAGAAAGGGTTTGCAGACTGCTGAATCCACACACGGGTTTAACTCTGGAAGTTGAGTGCACACATTGTCAACCGTTCTGTTAGATAGCTGCGTTTTGGATTTAGAAGCAGATATTTCCCTGTGCTTTCTGCTGTTTCTTCCATAGGCCGGTATTGGGCTGAAAACGCCTGTTTTGAAACTCTGCACAGAAAGTGTTTGCAGACTGCTGAATCCACCCACGGGTTTAACTCTGGAAGTTGAGTGCACACATCGACAACCGTTCTGTTAGATAGCTGCGTTTTGGATTTAGAAGCAGATATTTCCCTGTGCTTTCTGCTGTTTCTTCCATAGGCCGGTATTGGGCTGAAAACGCCTGTTTTGAAACTCCGCACAGAAAGGGTTTGCAGACTGCTGAATCCACACACGGGTTTAACTCTGGAAGTTGAGTGCACACATTGACAACCGTTCTGTTAGATAGCTGCGTTTTGGATTTAGAAGCAGATATTTCCCTGTGCTTTCTGCTGTTTCTTCCATAGGCCGGTATTGGGCTGAAAACGCCTGTTTTGAAACTCTGCACAGAAAGGCTTTGCAGACTGCTGAATCCACACACGGGTTTAACTCTGGAAGTTGAGTGCACACATTGACAACCGTTCTGTTAGATAGCTGCGTTTTGGATTTAGAAGCAGATATTTCCCTGTGCTTGCTGCTGTTTTTCCATAGGCCGGAATTGGGCTGAAAACGCCTGTTTTGAAAGTCTGCACAGAAAGTGTTTGCAGACTGCTGAATCCACACACGGGTTTAATTCTGGAAGTTGAGTGCACAGATTGACAACCGTTCTGTTAGGTAGCTGCGTTTTGGATTTAGAAGCAGATATTTCCCTGTGCTTTCTGCTGTTTCTTCCACATTCCGGTATTGGGCTGAAAACGCCTGTTTTGAAACTCTGCACAGAAAGGGTTTGCAGACTGCTGAATCCACACACGGGTTTAATTCTGGAAGTTGAATGCACACATTGACAACCGTTCTGTTAGATAGCTGCGTTTTGGATTTAGAAGCAGATATTTCCCTGTGCTTTCTGCTGTTTCATCCATATGCCGGTATTGGGCTGAAAACGCCTGTTTTGAAACTCTGCACAGAAATGGTTTGCAGACAGCTGAATCCACACACGGGTTTAACTCTGGAAGTTGAGTGCACACATCGACAACCGTTCTGTTAGATAGCTGCGTTTTGGATTTAGAAGCAGATATTTCCCTGTGCTTTCTGCTGTTTCTTTCATATGCCGGTATTGGGCTGAAAACGCCTGTTTTGAAACTCTGCACAGAAAGTGTTTGCAGACTGCTGAATCCACACACGGGTTTAACTCTGGAAGTTGAGTGCACACATTGACAACCGTTCTGTTAGATAGCTGCGTTTTCCATTTAGAAGCAGATATTTCCCTGTGCTTTCTGCTGTTTCTTCCATATGCCGGTATTGGGCTGAAAACGCCTGTTTTGAAACGCTGCACAGAAAGTGTTTGCAGACTGCTGAATCCACACACCGGTTTAACTCTGGAAGTTGAGTGCACACATTGACAACCGTTCTGTTAGATAGCTGCGTTTTGGATTTAGAAGCAGATATTTCCCTGTGCTTTCTGCTGTTTCTTCCATAGGCCGGTATTGGGCTGAAAACGCCTGTTTTGAAACTCTGCACAGAAAGGGTTTGCAGACTGCTGAATCCACACACGGGTTTAACTCTGGAAGTTGAGTGCACACATTGACAACCGTTCTGTTAGATAGCTGCGTTTTGGATTTAGAAGCAGATATTTCCCTGTGCTTTCTGCTGTTTCTTCCATAGGCCGGTATTGGGCTGAAAACGCCTGTTTTGAAACTCTGCACAGAAATGGTTTGCAGACAGCTGAATCCACACACGGGTTTAACTCTGGAAGTTGAGTGCACACATCGACAACCGTTCTGTTAGATAGCTGCGTTTTGGATTTAGAAGCAGAGATTTCCCTGTGCTTTCTGCTGTTTCTTTCATATGCCGGTATTGGGCTGAAAACGCCTGTTTTGAAACTCTGCACAGAAAGTGTTTGCAGACTGCTGAATCCACACACGGGTTTAACTCTGGAAGTTGAGTGCACACATTGACAACCGTTCTGTTAGATAGCTGCGTTTTCCATTTAGAAGCAGATATTTCCCTGTGCTTTCTGCTGTTTCTTCCATATGCCGGTATTGGGCTGAAAACGCCTGTTTTGAAACGCTGCACAGAAAGTGTTTGCAGACTGCTGAATCCACACAACGGTTTAACTCTGGAAGTTGAGTGCACACATTGACAACCGTTCTGTTAGATAGCTGCGTTTTGGATTTAGAAGCAGATATTTCCCTGTGCTTTCTGCTGTTTCTTCCATAGGCCGGTATTGGGCTGAAAACGCCTGTTTTGAAACTCTGCACAGAAAGGGTTTGCAGACTGCTGAATCCACACACGGGTTTAACTCTGGAAGTTGAGTGCACACATTGACAACCGTTCTGTTAGATAGCTGCGTTTTGGATTTAGAAGCAGATATTTCCCTGTGCTTTCTGCTGTTTCTTCCATAGGCCGGTATTGGGCTGAAAACGCCTGTTTTGAAACTCTGCACAGAAAGGGTTTGCAGACTGCTGAATCCACACACGGGTTTAATTCTGGAAGTTGAATGCACACATTGACAACCGTTCTGTTAGATAGCTGCGTTTTGGATTTAGAAGCAGATATTTCCCTGTGCTTTCTGCTGTTTCATCCATATGCCGGTATTGGGCTGAAAACGCCTGTTTTGAAACTCTGCACAGAAAGGGTTTGCAGACTGCTGAATCCACACACGGGTTTAACTCTGGAAGTTGAGTGCACACATTGACAACCGTTCTGTTAGATAGCTGCGTTTTGGATTTAGAAGCAGATATATCCCTGTGCTTTCTGCTGTTTCTTCCATATGCCGGTATTGGGCTGAAAACGCCTGTTTTGAAACTCTGCACAGAAAGTGTTTGCAGACTGCTGAATCCACACACGGGTTTAACTCTGGAAGTTGAGTGCACACATCGACAACCGTTCTGTTAGATAGCTGCGTTTTGGATTTAGAAGCAGATATTTCCCTGTGCTTTCTGCTGTTTCTTCCATAGGCCGGTATTGGGCTGAAAACGCCTGTTTTGAAACTCTGCACAGAAAGGGTTTGCAGACTGCTGAATCCACACACGGGTTTAACTCTGGAAGTTGAGTCCACACATTGACAACCGCTCTGTTAGATACCTGCGTTTTGGATTTAGAAGCAGATATTTCCCTGTGCTTTCTGCTGTTTCTTCCATAGGCCGGTATTGGGCTGAAAACGCCTGTTTTGAAACTCTGCACAGAAAGTGTTTGCAGACTGCTGAATCCACACACGGGTTTAACTCTGGAAGTTGAGTGCACACATTGACAACCGTTCTGTTAGATAGCTGCGTTTTGGATTTAGAAGCAGATATTTCCCTGTGCTTTCCGCTGTTTCTTCCATAGGCCGGTATTGGGCTGAAAACGCCTGTTTTGAAACTCTGCACAGAAAGGGTTTGCAGACTGCTGAATCCACACACGGGTTTAACTCTGGAAGTTGAGTGCACACATCGACAACCGTTCTGTTAGATAGCTGCGTTTTGGATTTAGAAGCAGATATTTCCCTGTGCTTTCTGCTGTTTCTTCCATAGGCCGGTATTGGGCTGAAAACGCCTGTTTTGAAACTCTGCACAGAAAGGGTTTGCAGACTGCTGAATCCACACACGGGTTTAACTCTGGAAGTTGAGTGCACACATTGCCAACCGTTCTGTTAGGTAGCTGCGTTTTGGATTTAGAAGCAGATATTTCCCTGTGCTTTCTGCTGTTTCTTCCATAGGCCGGTATTGGGCTGAAAACGCCTGTTTTGAAACTCTGCACAGAAAGGGTTTGCAGACTGCTGAATCCACACACAGGTTTAACTCTGGAAGTTGAGTGCACACATTGACAACCGTTCTGTTAGATAGCTGCGTTTTGGATTTAGAAGCAGATATTTCCCTGTGCTTTCTGCTGTTTCTTCCATATGCCGGTATTGGGCTGAAAACGCCTGTTTTGAAACTCTGCACAGAAAGTGTTTGCAGACTGCTGAATCCACACACGGGTTTAACTCTGGAAGTTGAGTGCACACATTGCCAACCGTTCTGTTAGATAGCTGCGTTTTGGATTTAGAAGCAGATATTTCCCTGTGCTTTCTGCTGTTTCTTCCATAGGCCGGTATTGGGCTGAAAACGCCTGTTTTGAAACTCTGCACAGAACGTGTTTGCAGACTGCTGAATCCACACACGGGTTTAACTCTGGAAGTTGAGTGCACACATCGACAACCGTTCTGTTAGATAGCTGCGTTTTGGATTTAGAAGCAGATATTTCCCTGTGCTTTCTGCTGTTTCTTCCATAGGCCGGTATTGGGCTGAAAACGCCTGTTTTGAAACTCTGCACAGAAAGTGTTTGCAGACTGCTGAATCCACACACGGGTTTAACTCTGGAAGTTGAGTGCACACATTGACAACCGTTCTGTTAGATAGCTGCGTTTTGGATTTAGAAGCAGATATTTCCCTGTGCTTTCTGCTGTTTCTTCCATATGCCGGTATTGGGCTGAAAACGCCTGTTTTGAAACTCTGCACAGAAAGTGTTTGCAGACTGCTGAATCCACACACGGGTTTAACTCTGGAAGTTGAGTGCACACATTGACAACCGTTCTGTTAGATAGCTGCGTTTTGGATTTAGAAGCAGATATTTCCCTGTGCTTGCTGCTGTTTCTTCCATAGGCCGGTATTGGGCTGAAAACGCCTGTTTTGAAACTCTGCACAGAAAGGGTTTGCAGACTGCTGAATCCACACACGGGTTTAATTCTGGAAGTTGAGTGCACAGATTGACAACTGTTCTGTTAGGTAGCTGCGTTTTGGATTTAGAAGCAGATATTTCCCTGTGCTTTCTGCTGTTTCTTCCACATTCCGGTATTGGGCTGAAAACGCCTGTTTTGAAACTCTGCACAGAAAGGGTTTGCAGACTGCTGAATCCACACACGGGTTTAACTCTGGAAGTTCAGTGCACACATTGACAACCGTTCTGTTTGATAGTTGCGTTTTGGATTTAGAAGGAGATATTTCCCTGTGCTTTCTGCTGTTTCTTCCATAGGCCGGTATTGGGCTGAAAACGCCTGTTTTGAAACTCTGCACAAAAAGGGTTTGCAGACTGCTGAATCCACACACGGGTTTAACTCTGGAAGTTGAGTGCACACATTGACAACCGTTCTGTTAGATAGCTGCGTTTTGGATTTAGAAGCAGATATTTCCCTGTGCTTGCTGCTGTTTCTTCCATAGGCAGGAATTGGGCTGAAAAAGCCTGTTTTGAAACTCTGCACAGAAAAGGTTTGCAGACTGCTGAATCCACACACGGGTTTAACTCTGGAAGTTGAGTGCACACATTGACAACCGTTCTGTTAGGTAGCTGCGTTTTGGATTTAGAAGCAGATATTTCCCTGTGCTTTCTGCTGTTTCTTCCATATGCCGGTATTGGGCTGAAAACGCCTGTTTTGAAACTCTGCACAGAAAGTGTTTGCAGACTGCTGAATCCACACACGGGTTTAACTCTGGAAGTTGAGTGCACACATTGACAACCTCTCTGTTAGATAGCTGCGTTTTGGATTGCGTTTTGGATTTAGAAGCAGATATTTCCCTGTGCTTTCTGCTGTTTCTTCCATATGCCGGTATTGGGATGAAAACGCCTGTTTTGAAACTCTGCACAGAAAGTGTTTGCAGACTGCTGAATCCACACACGGGTTTAACTCTGGAAGTTGAGTGCACACATTGACAACCGTTCTGTTAGATAGCTGCGTTTTGGATTTAGAAGCAGAGATTTCCCTGTGCTTTCTGCTGTTTCTTTCCATATGGCCGGTATTGGGCTGAAAACGCCTGTTTTTGAAACTGTGCACAGAAAGTGTTTGCAGACTGCTGAATCCACCCACGGGTTTAACTCTGGAGTTGAGTGCACACATTGACAACCGTTCTGTTAGATAGCTGCGTCTTGGATTTAGAAGCAGATATTTCCCTGTGCTTTCTGCTGTTTCTTCCATATGCCGGTATTGGGCTGAAAACGCCTGTTTTTGAAACTCTGCACAGAAAGGGTTTGCAGACTGCTGAATCCACACACCGGTTTAACTCTGGAAGTTGAGTGCACACATTGACAACCGTTCTATTAGATAGCTGCGTTTTGGATTTAGAAGCAGATATTTCCCTGTGCTTTCTGCTGTTTCTTCCATATGCCGGTATTGGGCTGAAAACGCCTGTTTTGAAACTCTGCACAGAAAGTGTTTGCAGACTGCTGAATCCACCCACGGGTTTAAACTCTGAAGTTGAGTGCACACATTGACAACCGTTCTGTTAGATAGCTGCGTCTTGGATTTAGAAGCAGATATTTCCCTGTGCTTTCTGCTGTTTCTTCCATAGGCCGGTATTGGGCTGAAAACGCCTGTTTTGAAACTCTCCACAGAAAGGGTTTGCAGAATGCTGAATCCACACTCGGGTTTAACTCTGGAAGTTGAGTGCACACATTGACAACCGTTCTGTTAGATAGCTGCGTTTTGGATTTAGAAGCAGAGATTTCCCTGTGCTTTCTGCTGTTTTCTTCCATATGCCGGTATTGGGCTGAAAACGCCTGTTTTGAAACTCTGCACAGAAAGTGTTTGCAGACTGCTGAATCCAAACACGGGTTTACTCTGGAAGTTGAGTGCACACATTGACAACCGTTCTGTTAGATAGCTGCGTTTTAGATTTAGAAGCAGAGATTTCCCTGTGCTTTCTGCTGTTCCTTCCATAGGCCGGTATTGGGCTGAAAACGCCTGTTTTGAAACTCTGTCACAGAAAGTGTTTGCAGACTGCTGAATCCACCCACGGGTTTAACTCTGGAAGTTGAGATGCACACATTGACAACCGTTCTGTTAGATAGCTGCGTCTTGGATTTAGAAGCAGATATTTCCCTGTGCTTTCTGCTGTTTCTTCCATATGCCAGTATTGGGCTGAAAACGCCTGTTTTGAAACTCTGCCCAGAAAGGGTTTGCAGACTGCTGAATCCACACACCGGTTTAACTCTGGAAGTTGAGTGCACACATTGACAACCGTTCTATTAGGTAGCTGCGTTTTGGATTTAGAAGCAGATATTTCCCTGTGCTTTCTGCTGTTTCTTCCATAGGCCGGTATTGGGCTGAAAATGCCTGTTTTGAAACTCTGCACAGAAAGGGTTTGCAGACTGCTGAATCCACACACGGGTTTAACTCTGGAAGTTGAGTGCACACATTGACAACCGTTCTGTTAGATAGCTGCGTTTTGGATTTAGAAGCAGATATTTCCCTGTGCTTTCTGCTGTTTCTTCCATAGGCCGGTATTGGGCTGAAAACGCCTGTTTTGAAACTCTGCACAGAAAGGGTTTGCAGACTGCTGAATCCACACACGGGTTTAACTCTGGAAGTTGAGTGCACACATTGACAACCGTTCTGTTAGATAGCTGCGTTTTGGATTTAGAAGCAGATATTTCCCTGTGCTTTCTGCTGTTTCTTCCATAGGCCGGAATTGGGCTGAAAACGCCTGTTTTGAAACTCTGCACAGAAAGGGTTTGCAGACTGCTGAATCCACACACGGGTTTAACTCTGGAAGTTGAGTGCACAGATTGACAACCGTTCTGTTAGGTAGCTGCGTTTTGGATTTAGAAGCAGATATTTCCCTGTGCTTTCTGCTGTTTCTTCCATAGGCCGGTATTGGGCTGAAAACGCCTGTTTTGAAACTCTGCACAGAAAGGGTTTGCAGACTGCTGAATCCACACACGGGTTTAACTCTGGAAGTTGAGTGCACACATTGACAACCGTTCTGTTAGATAGCTGCGTTTTCCATTTAGAAGCAGATATTTCCCTGTGCTTTCTGCTGTTTCTTCCATATGCCGGTATTGGGCTGAAAACGCCTGTTTTGAAACTCTGCACAGAAAGTGTTTGCAGACTGCTGAATCCACACACGGGTTTAACTCTGGAAGTTGAGTGCACACATTGACAACCGTTCTGTTAGATAGCTGCGTTTTGGATTTAGAAGCAGATATTTCCCTGTGCTTTCTGCTGTTTCTTCCATAGGCCGGTATTGGGCTGAAAACGCCTGTTTTGAAACTCTGCACAGAAAGGGTTTGCAGACTGCTGAATCCACACACGGGTTTAACTCTGGAAGTTGAGTGCACACATTGACAACCGTTCTGTTAGATAGCTGCGTTTTGGATTTAGAAGCAGATATTTCCCTGTGCTTTCTGCTGTTTCTTCCATAGGCCGGTATTGGGCTGAAAACGCCTGTTTTGAAACTCTGCACAGAAAGGGTTTGCAGACTGCTGAATCCACACACGGGTTTAACTCTGGAAGTTGAGTGCACACATTGACAACCGTTCTGTTAGATAGCTGCGTTTTCCATTTAGAAGCAGATATTTCCCTGTGCTTTCTGCTGTTTCTTCCATATGCCGGTATTGGGCTGAAAACGCCTGTTTTGAAACGCTGCACAGAAAGTGTTTGCAGACTGCTGAATCCACACACCGGTTTAACTCTGGAAGTTGAGTGCACACATTGACAACCGTTCTGTTAGATAGCTGCGTTTTGGATTTAGAAGCAGATATTTCCCTGTGCTTTCTGCTGTTTCTTCCATAGGCCGGTATTGGGCTGAAAACGCCTGTTTTGAAACTCTGCACAGAAAGGGTTTGCAGACTGCTGAATCCACACACGGGTTTAACTCTGGAAGTTGAGTGCACACATTGACAACCGTTCTGTTAGATAGCTGCGTTTTGGATTTAGAAGCAGATATTTCCCTGTGCTTTCTGCTGTTTCTTCCATAGGCCGGAATTGGGCTGAAAACGCCTGTTTTGAAACTCTGCACAGAAAGGGTTTGCAGACTGCTGAATCCACACACGGGTTTAACTCTGGAAGTTGAGTGCACAGATTGACAACCGTTCTGTTAGGTAGCTGCGTTTTGGATTTAGAAGCAGATATTTCCCTGTGCTTTCTGCTGTTTCTTCCATAGGCCGGTATTGGGCTGAAAACGCCTGTTTTGAAACTCTGCACAGAAAGGGTTTGCAGACTGCTGAATCCACACACGGGTTTAACTCTGGAAGTTGAGTGCACACATTGACAACCGTTCTGTTAGATAGCTGCGTTTTCCATTTAGAAGCAGATATTTCCCTGTGCTTTCTGCTGTTTCTTCCATATGCCGGTATTGGGCTGAAAACGCCTGTTTTGAAACTCTGCACAGAAAGTGTTTGCAGACTGCTGAATCCACACACGGGTTTAACTCTGGAAGTTGAGTGCACACATTGACAACCGTTCTGTTAGATAGCTGCGTTTTGGATTTAGAAGCAGATATTTCCCTGTGCTTTCTGCTGTTTCTTCCATAGGCCGGTATTGGGCTGAAAACGCCTGTTTTGAAACTCTGCACAGAAAGGGTTTGCAGACTGCTGAATCCACACACGGGTTTAACTCTGGAAGTTGAGTGCACACATTGACAACCGTTCTGTTAGATAGCTGCGTTTTGGATTTAGAAGCAGATATTTCCCTGTGCTTTCTGCTGTTTCTTCCATAGGCCGGTATTGGGCTGAAAACGCCTGTTTTGAAACTCTGCACAGAAAGGGTTTGCAGACTGCTGAATCCACACACGGGTTTAACTCTGGAAGTTGAGTGCACACATTGACAACCGTTCTGTTAGATAGCTGCGTCTTGGATTTAGAAGCAGATATTTCCCTGTGCTTTCTGCTGTTTCTTCCATAGGCCGGTATTGGGCTGAAAACGCCTGTTTTGAAACTCTCCACAGAAAGGGTTTGCAGAATGCTGAATCCACACACGGGTTTAACTCTGGAAGTTGAGTGCACACATTGACAACCGTTCTGTTAGATAGCTGCGTTTTGGATTTAGAAGCAGAGATTTCCCTGTGCTTTCTGCTGTTTCTTCCATATGCCGGTATTGGGCTGAAAACGCCTGTTTTGAAACTCTGCACAGAAAGTGTTTGCAGACTGCTGAATCCAAACACGGGTTTAACTCTGGAAGTTGAGTGCACACATTGACAACCGTTCTGTTAGATAGCTGCGTTTTGGATTTAGAAGCAGAGATTTCCCTGTGCTTTCTGCTGTTCCTTCCATAGGCCGGTATTGGGCTGAAAACGCCTGTTTTGAAACTCTGCACAGAAAGTGTTTGCAGACTGCTGAATCCACCCACGGGTTTAACTCTGGAAGTTGAGTGCACACATTGACAACCGTTCTGTTAGATAGCTGCGTCTTGGATTTAGAAGCAGATATTTCCCTGTGCTTTCTGCTGTTTCTTCCATATGCCAGTATTGGGCTGAAAACGCCTGTTTTGAAACTCTGCCCAGAAAGGGTTTGCAGACTGCTGAATCCACACACCGGTTTAACTCTGGAAGTTGAGTGCACACATTGACAACCGTTCTATTAGGTAGCTGCGTTTTGGATTTAGAAGCAGATATTTCCCTGTGCTTTCTGCTGTTTCTTCCATAGGCCGGTATTGGGCTGAAAATGCCTGTTTTGAAACTCTGCACAGAAAGGGTTTGCAGACTGCTGAATCCACACACGGGTTTAACTCTGGAAGTTGAGTGCACACATTGACAACCGTTCTGTTAGATAGCTGCGTTTTGGATTTAGAAGCAGATATTTCCCTGTGCTTTCTGCTGTTTCTTCCATAGGCCGGT